>NW_013952876.1:411422-413989 GCF_001266775.1 Austrofundulus limnaeus
TGTAGAAAACACATTTTGTACCAACATTTGTAATGTACTCAAAACTTTATTTGATACACACACAATGAACTTTAATGTAATATAATAAAGAAAAACCCTTTCAATAACCCACAAGTTATCCTTTGCTCTTAATTCTTATAGGAAGCTAAAGTAGGATTTCATTAACTTCCCGGACATTTTGGTTTTGTGTTAAATAAAGAATGATGTGAGTATATTGTTGTTCTTATAAGTTTGAATTTATGTACTGTTAAGTCCTGGGGAGGATGAAGTTATATTTTTAAGAACTGCTATGTAAAACCTTGGGACTCAGAGCACTTACTGTGGTTGTTAGAAAAATAACAAACTCTGTTATGACCCTCATTCAGGGTATTCTTTGATATTATTTCCATGAAGGTTGGCTTTAAAGAGCTGTACAATTTACAGTTTATAGATGCTTCTTTATTTTTTTTTTCACAGAAAACAATACTCCATTGAGCACAGGAGAAAAAGAAAAAAAAGAAAGAAAGTAAACAAGAACAGGGACTCTTTCAGACCCAAGCAGTCAACCATCTGTTTTTAAAATTTCTTCTTTGGGTGAAGTCCACTGAGACCAGTCATAGAAATCCTGTCTACCACCCATCACCACAGCATCCAATGAGCTAGCTTCCCTCAGACAGACAACATGCTATAGTTGGAAACAATACTGGTGTTTTCTTGCTGGCAGAACAGGAGCTGCATCACAAATAAACCCAAACAATGAACTTCCACTGCTGCAGTCTGCAGTGGCCTCATTTCCCTTCCATTTTAGCCATTGTGAAAACAAATAGATCAGTTGTTGACAGCTTGTAATGATTTTGATATTCTGAATCTGCCTAAAAACATTTGACTTCTGTCATTTTTACAGAGGTTATAATATGGGTACAGTGCCAATTTAAAACTCATTGTAGACAAGGCACTTAATAGGTATTTACTTTTCTACCCTTTCCAGATGGAGTTGCTGAAGAAAACAATTTGTATATTGGAAAAGGCTTTCATATCTACACTTCCTACCAAACACCTCAATTAACTATTGCTGCCCATCAATCTAGAAAGCATATTTCCAGAAATCTGTGACATATTGGAATCATTTTAGAAAATATTTAAGACACCTGCTAATCATCTTTAGTAGTGGACAGACCATCTTCACCCCAAGGCCAAGCCATGTAGAGGCTCAAAGAAATGCCAAAAAAATAAATAAAATCACAGCTCACATCTCAGATTCTGCAGGCCTCAGTTTGCAGAATAAAGGTGAAAGTTCATAACAGTACAAATAGTAAAATACTGAAAAATACTTTGCCAAGTGAAGGCACCTTCCCAGCTAAAAATACATTAGGTATAACTTAGGTTTGCAAATTTTCATCTAAATGAAGCGCACAGTGTTTGGAACAATGACCTTTGTATAGATAAGACCAAAGTAGAGATGTTTATTGTTCACAGCTCTGTGTTTGGTGAAAACCACACAAAGCATTACGGAAGAAACACACTATATCAGCTGCCTTGCACAGTGGTGAAGAGATGATAATTTGTAGTTGTTCTGCAGCCACAGTCTTTCTTGCACACCTTGCAGTTACTGAGTCAACCATCAACCTTTTCATCAAATGTGAGATTGTTTGTTCAAGCTAAAGCTTCAAAGAAATTGTCTCCTGCAACATTATAATGATCCAAAACAAAGCAGCAAATCTACAACAACATGTCTGGAAAAAAAATTAAATTTACAGGGGTTCAATCAAAGACCAGCTCTTATTCTGAATGAAATGCTGTGGCAGAATCTTACAAGAGTTTTGCAGAAATGAAGTCTCACAAACATGAATGAATTGAAGCAATGTTGTAAAGAAGAGTGGACTAGAATTTCTCCACAAAAAAGGATGAAAGATTGATAAATATACACAGAAAACAATTATGCTAAGGGAATGCGTATGGGCAGTTTTTTGTTTTATTAAAAAATGGTATTGACAAACAAAAATGAATATTCTTTTTAAATTTTATACTCAAAAAATGGGAAAACGGTCCATTTTATTTTTCTAAAATCAGATGTTCAACACTGGTATTGGACCATTGAGGTAGAGCTAGTTAAATAATGTTTTAATAAGAGGTGTCTGCCTTTAAATATATAAACAGTAGCTAATTACTTTTGCATTTCTTTAAATAATTGCAGACTGTATTTTTAATAATATGGCCAGTCTAGTTAACACATTTGTGTTGTTGTGTCTTTGGCCAAGACACTTCGCCGTCCTTGCCTACTGATAATGATCAGGGGTTCCAGTGTCACCGGTGCAATGCAGCCTCGCCTCAGTGTGCCCCAGGGCACCTGTGGCTACAATGTAGCCAGCCGGTTCGGATGTTATCAGTCCATTAAATGGACATTATCAGCAGTTATCAGTCTTACAGAATGGCTTCAGACTATTCTCCCCTAGTGGTCCCATAAAATGGCTTCAGACTGTTTACCTACTAATTTGTTGGAAGGCAAAAGTTTGCCATACTCCGGTCTACTTTAACCTAGCCCATGTCATTTTCTCTAAAATTAACCTTAGTGGCTTTATGCCTCATAT
>NW_013952876.1:414989-417684 GCF_001266775.1 Austrofundulus limnaeus
ATATATATATATATGACCAAGTGACATGAAATGTCTTACTGCTTTCTGATTTTATCCACAGTCAAAATGACAGATACAAATTAAATGCCTGGTATAATATTGTCAGCTCATGCGCTGTCGGCTGTCCTGGAAAACGGGAAGTATTTAAAAGGTCAAGAAGGAAGTTCAGGCTGGATGAAGTGGATGGAGAAAAGTTTCAGTAGTGATTTGTGACAAAAGGTTGGCAGCAAAGGCCAAAGGAAGGCTTACAAGGCAGTAATGAGGCCAGCTGTGTTGCGTGGTTTGGAGACATTAACTAAACATACACGAGACAGAACTGGAAGTGGCAGAGCTGAAGATGTTGAGGTTCTCCTTGGAAGTGTCAATGACAGATAAGATTAGGAATAAGATCTTCAACGGTACAGCGCATGTTGAAAGACTGGGAGAGCAAGTTAGAGGCCAGACTGAGATTGTTTGGACATGACCAAAGGAGGGACTATGGTAGGTTAGAGATGCAGCTGCCAGGATATACATGGATGCAGTTGGAGGACATGGAGGTAGTGGGAGTGAGGACAGAGTGAGATGAAGGAGTATGAGTTGTTGTGGCGACCCCTGAAGAGGAAAAGAAGATCCACCTCAGCTCTCTTACCTTTTCAGCACACAGATCACCCCTCCTCCCACATCTCCCCCACACAGCTCTACCAGATCTGGTGGAACCACATCTGTCGAGCTTGTAATACAAACTACTTCTCAGTCCAGACTTTTTCGGATAAAAAATGTATTTTTGGATGCCAAGGAGATTACAACCTTTTGTAGGAGTGTTGTAAGAGGGTAAACATCATGAAGCATTGTTGTGAAAACGTGCTGAAGTGGGAGTGTGGGAAATGGTAGGAGGTTCTTAAAGAGACAGAGCCCAATTATTCCAAGGTTTTTTAGATGATGCAACGTCTAATTTATTCTCGCTGTATATACAGCATTTCCATAACAACTGAAAGTAATATAATTACTTGATTGTGGTGTTGAACTGATCTATTTGCCTAGAAAATCCATCCCAAAGCACCCCCACCCTTTCACTATTTCACATGTTTAGTTACTGGAGATTGTACACCTAAATATTAGAACTGCTGCTGTGTGCCCTTTTAAGAAGACTTTTATTTTTATGAGAACAAGTCTCTATTTCTGCATTTGTCGTGTTTGCTTTTTAATCAACCAGGTGACTGTTTTATTATAGCTGTTTTAACTAAGCCTTTTTTCTTACTCTAAATGTGATTTTACTCATAACAGATTTTCTTAAGTGTCTTTTCAATCTGGCAAATTTCTAAGGTCAGTTTGCTCAATAGATTCCTAGTTTGTAGTCTGTAATACTTTCATACCTTTTGTTGTACTCCCTTGTCCTCTGTGTTAGCTCATCTTTTATAATTTTCATTGTGTGAAAAATACACTGCTTTTTGAAACAATTCGCTTCTTTCACACTGCCATCGGAAGCCCGCTCTCTACATTTAGAACCCAGGATAATTACGTAATACTGTTAAATTTATAGCAGCGTTGTGCTTTGATGTCAGACTTACCTCTTGGCAGTTTTACACTGTGACAGCAAACTCACTGCCTTCCTGACTTGCATAACCAAATCTCCTGGAAATCAATTAACATTTTCAGTCATTTTTTTTCTGTTTAAACCCACAGATGACAACGTTTTCCAGCTTGAAAGAATCCACCCACTCCCCTTGTACAGTAGCTGTTCTTTATTTAAAAATTGTTGCATCTTTTGCTTTTCATGAAGCTTCCTGCCCCGGACCTCTGTTTTGTCAGCATCGGCTCCCACTCAAATGTTCTCTCTTGGCTTCCTGCAGGTGTTGAGTGAAGTGACCACTGCTGCTGTTTACCTCTGTGATGAATTGCCTTTCTGTTCTGAAACCTGTGTTGCTGTATCCGCTCCTGTGTTTACAGTCACCCACCCACCTACTTGGATGTACTTGTTACCTCTCTGAGAGGCTTTGAATGAGAGTGCTTGTAAAATTATGGGTATTTTCTGCCCTAAAGTAGTGTGTGTATTTGTTGTCAGTTCCTGCACACAGATCAAGAAACCTTTCTTGTGCTGTTAGTGTCCTTCCCATACTTTCCCACTGACTTATTTCCTCAGTGTTTTGGCATCATAGAGAATTTTTGTTGTGCTTTTTCAGCATTATCAGGAACATTACCTTTCTAAATAGCCAGTTTTAATAGAACAATATGCATCCAAACGGCATTCTAACAACCTAGTTACACATGACGTGTAAACTGAAAAACTTTCAGAAGAGGAATTCTTCCTGAAGCCTTTTTTTAATAGAGAACTATGGATCTAACAGTAATGAAGAAAAATGTTAAAGGTGTTCCTCACTGCCTTTTTGATAAATGAAACTGAGATCAATTTTTTTTTCATCCGAGACAGAGAATGTGGATTTAATTGTGTGAATGCCATTAGGCATTCACACTATTGTTTTCGTGTTTCTCTTTATTGTGTGAATGCCATTAGGCATTCACACTATTGTTTTTGTTTTTCTCTTTATTATTATTGTGTGAATGCCATTAGGCATTCACACTATTGTTTTCGTGTTTCTCTTTATTGTGTGAATGCCATTAGGCATTCACACTATTGTTTTTGTTTTTCTCTTTATTATTATTATTATTATTATTATTGTTACTATCTTCTTCCGTACGTTTTTCGGCACGTATCTCG
>NW_013952876.1:419110-419411 GCF_001266775.1 Austrofundulus limnaeus
CTTATGTACTGGTAGCCGAGAGCATGCTCTATAACATATTGAAGCATCAAGAAACTTGTGGCCACAGTTATTTTGGCTACTTTTTTCCCATTGGAAATGAATGAAGCTTTATTCAACCTCCTTAAATTTCTTCATAATATTTCTAAATCTTTACAGAACCAAACAGATTATTTTCTGATTTTGCTCCTATTACATTACTTGTGACAATTTTACATACTTTCTTGCTAGTTTTAGCTTTTTCCTTCTACATTAGCTAAATGTTAGTTATTTCTGCTATTCTTTTGCACTTTTTGGGTTTGTT
>NW_013952877.1:0-2545 GCF_001266775.1 Austrofundulus limnaeus
TCCATCGTCCAAGCAGTTCTCCTTTTTCTCTCCAGTACATCGAACCTACTCAAGGATTGACTACTTTCTAATTGATCAGAAACTTTTGCCCATGGTCACCCAAGTAGACTATGGCAGCATTGTTATATCAGACCATTCCCCAGTTACTCTGGGGCTGGGCCTTCCTGAAGACAATTTCCCCACCTTTTCGTGGCGGCTTAATCCCAGACTACTGTCTGAACAAAGGTTTGTTGACTTTATTAATGAACAAATAGATATTTTTATTGAATTGAATGAGTCACCTGAGATAAGTAATGCTACGCTTTGGGAGAGTCTAAAAGCATACCTGAGAGGTCAAGTGATATCTTACGTTGCTGGGGAAAATAAAAGGAGGGCCAAACGGGCTTCAGAGCTTATTGAACGTATTAAAACGGTAGATCAACTACATTCAGCTACACCTTCCGATGATTTATATAGAGAAAGAATCCTACTTCAAACGGAATTTGATTCAGTCACAAATGTCAAAGCTATAGACATGCACATGAAGTCTCGTCTCACCTATTATGAGTCTGGGGATCGTGCTGGCAAAATGTTGTCCCATCAACTTAAACAGTCATCAGCTGCGGGTTTCATTACAGCGATAAAGGATGAGCATGGTAGTATATTTACTAACCAAAATAAGATTAACGCCCAGTTTAAGTCATTTTTTGAGAATCTGTACACATCTGAAGCTGATGACACTGCCTTGATTGAAGACCTGTTCAGTAATTTGAATATGCCCATTTTAGATGATTTGGACAAATCTAAGTTGGAGGGCACTATCACTATATCAGAAATAACTCAGGCCATCACNAGTTAA
The DNA here is from genome assembly GCF_001266775.1 of Austrofundulus limnaeus. Lineage (NCBI taxonomy): Eukaryota > Metazoa > Chordata > Actinopteri > Cyprinodontiformes > Rivulidae > Austrofundulus > Austrofundulus limnaeus. Next base: position 839 of record NW_013952877.1, read on the forward strand.
GACCTCTAGGGCTTCCGACACGCCACAAACAACCAGCCTACTCCCTCCAGGAGTGGCCACGGTTGTTTGCTCCAGCTTAGCATCTGGAGGCGGTGATGTGGGATTCTGACCATCAGCCATGATTGGAAGTTTAGAGTGTGTTATTTGCAATTAATGTGTCAAAACTTTTATACTGTATTCTGTTAAAAATCAGTATTTTTTACTGTTTTTAAATTTCATCAAAAGCAAGTTCTCACTTTTGAATTGTACCTATATTTAAGTTAACCCTTTACAGCATCTTCTAATTTACAACTATAGTTTAAATAAGAGAGCGTCCACCTTTGTGAAACACTTCTATTAAACAGCTTGTAAAAACAGATTGACTGCAATAAGATTAAACCTGTTTATATAGGATTTTTTGTAGAAATAACCCCTTTTTTAATTGAAATCGGTTTTGTTCAAATGCATTAGTTTTAAGCTTTATTTTATTTCGAATAAACAGAGTTGAGGAAACTGTATTTTATTCGATCTTTGGCTGACAAAATGAGGAAAAGATGTGTTCTTCTGGTGAAAATGGCTCCAAGAGTGTACCTTAAATCAACCAGCAGATGTCGCTGTTGCAAAGGACAACACCTCAGCTTTACTTCACCTTGAGTGACCGCAGCACCGTGGCAGCTGTCCAATGACGGAGCGTCTAACAGGAAATCCCGCCTTCCAAGCGCTCCTTCAGTATAAAAACGGCTGTCCGTTCTTACAGTGCAAAAGTTACAAATGAAGCACTTTTGAACTAAAGAAACACGAACTGAATATACATTCACAGTTTTAAACATATAGTTTTAAAACACCGCATTTCAAAAATCGACAAGCGTTAGCTTTTCACTATGCTATCGACAACAGCTTCTTTTAAGCTGACGGGTTGGACAGGAAGTTCCGTGTGCACCCTCAATCACCGTCCGTCCTAGCGGCTCGGGGATAAAAACTGCCCGAAAAATGCCTCTAAACGCGCACAGAGTTCTCTGTTGCGGTTAAACGACTGTTCGCAGTTTAACCGGTCGCTCAAGGTGCCGAAAACGACTTTTTTCGCCGTTTATCGAGACGTACCATTCGGTTTTCTCGTCCCGGAAGTGGTTGGAGCTAACTCTGTTAGCTTGTGTTACACTCAAACTCTTTCCCGTATTTCGTTCATTAATTTATGAGTTCTTAAACTCATAAATGTTAGCGGAAATACAGAAATAAGACGTAAACTGAGTTCACAGATTATATCTTATCGATGAAATAGCATTTCGCTGTTTATAAGAGCTGAGCATGTAATTTCCTTTTCAGGAAGTGACGTCATTACGTTTATAAACCATGAGAAGCTTAATTTTTATGAGCTTCAATGTTAAAGACTTATTACGACCTAAAATGACCAGAATAACAACAAAATCTGGAGCTTTTTGCTATAATCTGAACACCTCAGTCATAAAATGGTCTTATACATCATTGTTTTTGCCACATGAGTAAGTAATATGTTTTTTATTACTTCTGCAATGCACAGAGATATATTTTCATGAGAAAAATACTTAAAATGGAGTTCCCCATTCATGAATGGGACTCGTACGTGCCACCATTTGTAAGAGATGAGTTATTTATGCAAATAGCTCACCTTTACATCTTCCCATAACTAGGTTATGAGAGTAAATTTTTACCAAGGTTTCCTCATTACTCTAATATTTGTCTGTGCAAAGG
>NW_013952877.1:6857-9216 GCF_001266775.1 Austrofundulus limnaeus
CAGAGAAGCCACACCCATGACCACCCCACCACACCGCCAATGACCAAGTGCACCCTCCCAGCCGTCCACCCCCGGAACCCAGCAGCCACCCCGGCCAGGGGGCCACACCTCAGGAGACCAAGCAGCACCAGGGAGGATGGAGAGCCAGCCCCGCCCCCGGCGACCGTCCAAGCCCTGAGCCCACCCACAGCCCAGGACCTGCACCTGGCGGCCCGCCCTTCTTCAGGACCCCCTCCCCAAATGGCAGTCCATTTTCTAACCAATCACACGCTCTGAGCCGCTACGTCCGCATCTCAGAGTTCTGACTGGGGGCAATGCACATGACAACTGTCACCAGGGGATAGCAGCAGGAGAGCAGACAGAAGTTACACAATTTTTTGTCACTCAGCAAGGGGAACAAGGCATGTGACTTGAAGTATAAACCAGCCTTTTTTATATAAATGTTATGAATTTACTTTGCACAGTGGTACTCTGTGAAGTGTCTTACTGCACTTGCAATATTTCATTTAGTTTCAGAAGATTCAGCTTCAGATTAAGTGAAATAATTTGAAGGTGGAATGAGACAATTGCACTTAGACTGTTAGATTAATAATCTAACATAGTCTGCTCTTGTTAAGTATCTCAGACATTATAAACAACATTATATATACAGTATTTTTGGCTGGATATAAGATTGTAAGACTTGGTTAGATGGACATTTTCGGCAGTTTACATTCACAAGAAAACTTTATTTTAAAAAACCTCATGAAAATACATTTACACATATCCAGTGTCTGATGCTACAGGTACCTAATCTGTTGAGCCCAACGGGCTCGGTACACAGGGCCGAAAAGAGAATTGAAAGAGAAAATACTTCTAAAACCCTGTGCTTAACAGGTTAGACATGTTACTGAGTTGATGTTACAGTTTTAAAGTAACTTGTTAGTGGTCTCAATGTTGTTATAAGATGTTTTATTATTTTACTTACCCACGAGTGTTAGCAAAGGCTTGGGCAGCATGTAAAAGACAGACCCTGAGAGGTGTTTAATCATGTTGGTCATGCATCCTCCTTTGCTTCTCTGCATGACATAACCTTATTCTTTTATTAAAGTTAAGCCACACTATGGAGCGCCACAGCACACTGTCAATTTGTGAACACACTTTCAGATTTTTCTTCTTTGGTGTTCTGGAGGCTCACCTGTAGATTCTTCTTTGATGCTGTCCAGGCGGCTCACCTGCGGTTTTTGTTCGGTGCCTACTGGGTATTGAAACTAGGAATTGAAATTTGACAATTTGAAAGATATTCGTTAGAATCAACGTGTTAGTCCCAGTTCCAATTGATACTCAAGACTCAATGCCTAACCCTGCTCATGATGCCTTTGAGCTTACCAGGTGGCGATCAGTTTACAGCTCCGCCCCTCTCTTCACCTAGGTGTCCAAAACATAGGGCCGCAGGTTTGATTACACAATTACAAAATCTTATTAACAGCCCATGCATAGTACAGAAGTCCAATGAAAGAACATCATTGTGTAGTCTTGTAAACCTGAGGTTGCAAGTTTGAGCCTCATTTGAAGCTAAGACATATGGCACCTACACATCTTTACTTTGATATATTTTAGAATTACTTTACCAAAGGTTTTCCTATTTATCTTTGCTAATCTTTAGTATTCTTGGAGAATTGTTGCTTTAAATAAAAATTCAAAATTTAATACAGAAAGTTGTGTACCTGTCTGTTTTATTTTACACAATTAAATTAGAAATAGTCTCATTTTGAGTGGGGTGAATAAAAGTGCAGGAGGCCTCAGATTCTCTGATTTAATTACTAGATTAGACAGTTTTCATGGTAAATGTTAAATGGACTGAACTAATATTATGATTTATCAAGTCCAAAGACTCCAAAATGCTTCACACATTCACACACACATTCACACACTGGTGGTGATAAGCTACATTGTAGCCGCACCTGCCCTGAGGTAGGCTGACAGAGGCGGGGCTGCCATACACCGGTCCTCTGACCACCATCAGTAGGCAAGGCAGGTGAAGTGTCTTGACAAAGGACACAATGACTCTGCCACAGCTGCCCATTCAGGACATCATTTTACACACACACACACGCACGCATGCACACACTCACACAAACTTGTTTTTATATCTTTGTGGGGCCGTCCATTGACTTCCATTCATTTTTTGGTAATTTTATACCCTAACCCTGACCACCAACCCTAATCCTAACCTCAGGTACCTTCCTGACCCTAAAACTAACCTAAACTCAGTTCACACCTTGGTCCTAAACCCAACCCCCACACCCAAAATCAGCCTCCGAAGTTGTGGGGCCCAAGGAGCACCCGGTCCCCACGAGGCTGCATTTTCCTTTAACAT
>NW_013952877.1:9303-20197 GCF_001266775.1 Austrofundulus limnaeus
TAAATAAATAAATAAATAAATAAATAAATAAATAAATAAAATAAAAAGAAAAAACAAAAATAAAACAATGTTTTGACAAATTTTTATGTAAAATTTTCAAAAGCAAGACAAAAACACATCATACAACACATAACAAGGCACACCCAGGCATGCATGAAACATTGACATTAACTAAAAATAAAGGTGGAATTTCTTTAGTTTCTTTAGTAGTTTTTCATCATGAAAAAGAAGGGGGTGGGGGGGTGAAACAGAATAATAAAGCTCTCAACCCACACAAAATGACTACGTACATCATGTGAAAGTAAATTAAATTAAACAACAGTCTTTTGCAGCAAAACTATTATTTTTCAGAAATACCATAAATGCATCCTAAATCTTTACAAAGGTATTATATTTTCATTTTACGGTATATGTAAGCTTTTCCAAAGCAAGAATTTTCTGTGGTCCTTTTACCCAGCTTCGCTTACTTGACTTGACAACAGATTTCCAAGACAGCGCAATTTTAAATTTAGCTTCAAGAGGACAACATGATCATCTTCTTTTCAGTGTTGTTAGACACCCAGGCTGTTGGGAAACACCCAAGTATACAACATTTAGGGCAAAGTGGAATTGAACATTAGTAAAGGCAGACACAGCTGAGATACACTCCTGAATGATGGTACATTCCCAAAGACTATTAAACAAGGTACCTTTATATATATTTACCACATTTGCTACAAATATCTGGTGTGTTGGGATGAATACGGTGTATTAGTGCTGGTGTCATGTATGTTCTCATTACTTGTGTATTGGAGTAGATGAAACCTTGTATTAACTGAACAGTTCTGATGTGCTTGAGTTCTTTGTCCTGTTAAAACACTGTTTAACTATCTAGCTGCTGATTTGAGGTGAAGTTGAAGAATTTTGAAGTAGTCCTCATCCTTATCATTTCATCCACTTTGAGCAAGTCACCAGACAAAGACTGAGCTGTTTGACTCCTCTGACCATAAAACTGTTCACCAGAAGACATTAGGCTTTTCAGTCAATCTTGAAGGTGTATTTTGAGGTAAAATGTTTGATACCCTCTTAGTGCGTGGAGACCCTCCCTATCACCCTACAAAAAATAACCCAAAAAGCCTGGACCCCGCTTGGCCAGACAGCTTTATCCTCTTGAGTCACAAGTCTCTCTTGTTGTGCATTTTTTATTTCCTCTAGCAATTTAGGGTCAGTAGAATTTTATAAACATAAAAACAAGCATTGTTTTTTGAGCAATTTAGTTTTTAGTTTTGCTGGATCACCTCTAGATTTGCAGTGGCCACCATAAGCATCACATTAAAGTATTTCTGGAGCTGCTACTGTTTGTGTGGACTGGAGAGAATCCACAAATTCTAATTTGTGTCTCTAATTCTTCTTTTAAAAATGATTAAAATTGTGTGTTGTGTAATCAAGCCACTTTGGGAAAAATAATCATCAAAAGCCCCAAATTAAGCTGACATTCATGCCCGTGATGAGCAAATGTCTGACAGAAACCATGTTTTTGAAAACCATCCAGACACCTCCAGTCTCCCATTATCAGCAGCTGCTCCGCATGTGGAATCTGCCCAACACCTTGCAGAGTATTGACTGAAAGTATGTGATAATTCAAAGGTGTCACCTTGAGGTTGTATGCTGGGGGAAATTTGCATGCAAATAGCTCCCAGCCTTTCACCTCGTCCTTCTTCATTTTGTTTAGTCCATCAGGATGCGAAAAAGTGGCTCTAACTAGCCAATAACAGGCTGATAGAAAATTGCCCAAATTGCTGTTAAGTTCAAGGTGGGTGAATTGAAACAAGCTCACAACAAAACTGCACAGATGAGAGCGTTCTTACAAAAAAAAGGGGAAAACAGCAAGAGGTGGAGAACTGAAGAGGAGCCTTAAGCAATGGGAGAAGGAGGAAGCCTATTCCCAGCTGAACTGTCAGTCACAAGAAAGACTTTATATTTAGACGGTGTGATTTTATTATTTGTGAGACTCCACTGGGAATCACTTCCCTCCTCTCACCGCTGTGGAACTGGTGTAATGAAACACATTTATCATCTGCAAAATGACAAACGTGCAGCAGAACTTGTCTGTTTGGCTTGAAATAATTGTGAAACCCACAGGTCTCCGGCCACGCTCACCTCACGCTCAGCCCTGCTGAAAGCTTTAATCTTTTTACCCACGCAGCTTGAAATGAACTTGATCTTATCCGTCAGGACCCTTTGGCTGGTATTGATTTAAGATATTAGGGTTGTCAGTATGCATATAAAAGGTGTTGTTTGACAGCTTTATTGCCTCTTTTCCTCGTTAGTCTGCACACAGAACTCTTGACGGGGTGTCAGGAGTTTGCATAAGCTGTCCTCCGTTTGATACCACGGTTATTAATTATCAAGGCTGTCACTCTTTTGCACCTCCAGGTACTTTAACTTCCTCCATGACGGCTGTTTGCATTGTTGCAGTCTGAGATCCGTTTCAGGAATCTTTTGTTGGAAGATCTCAAAAGAGACAAAGCCTCTCACCGACAGATTGACTCACTTTTGTTTTCGAGATAAACCCTTCGCCTTGACATGCTAGTTATCAGGACTTCTTCTGATACGCCCAACCCCAACCTCCACTTCCAAATTAATCTCTCCGCTTCTGTCTCTTTGTCCCCCGCTCCCATCTCAGACGCCAGCAGACTCTCTTGACGTTTGTTTACCAAACCATCAGTCAGACGTCTGTCACTGATGCTGATCCTGCAGACAGCACCTCAACACAAAGTGGTGCAAAAGGATTGCAAGTCTGAGGTGTGCTGCATTCTGATGGTGGGCGATAACGTATTTGCCCATGTTTGTGTGTCTGTCAGCAAAATATATAACAAAAAAATTTTAATGAAAGTTTCAGGTAGGCTTGGGCAGTATTAAGCTACTTTGTTATACCGTGGCATCAAAATATGGTGACGATAACTAAAATATATGACCGTATGAGTCTTGAGGTGAAGCGCCAAATTTCCACCAGACTGATATGAAAACTGGGCCATAAACATTCTAAGTTCTTTCAGAAGATGTTCCATAATGTTGCTGCCCACTTCCACAGTGGTTCCCAACCTTTTTAGACTTGTGTACCCCCTGAGCCATTTTGTCATACCACTAGTACCCCCTCAATCAAAAATAATGATGATCCTCCAAAACTATAATGTACTACAACTGATTATTTAATGAAAAATATTCTAATACCTACAATATTTCTCATTCAAGTCTAAAAATGTTTTAATTAATGAATTAATTATTTTTTTATGAACTCATTGGCAGTCAGGACTTATGTCACCAGTTGAATGACCCTGCTCTACAGATTGTGTGAGATCTTGGCTCAAAACTTAGCTAATATTTCTCAGAGTCAACCCTTTTCTTGCAAAATAATTTATGAATTACTGGACAGATTTTAACTTACAGAAAGTAATCAATGGAAATATATCTGCAACTGATTATATTTTAGAGTCAGCCTGGTTCTGCACGGCCGTCAGAGCTGATCAACCTGAGCAAATGAAAACATGGCTTTAACTCAGCTGATTTTACACATACGGAGTTAAAAACAATTACGCAAAACATTATTTATAAGAAATGACCAAAGTCTATTATTTCTTAACATATAATTATCTCATTCTAAAATTCTGGATGAATGGTGGTGCATGAAATTGATTCCTTTAGGGAATGTTAGGCCTTTAATTTTAAATAAAATGTTTGGTCGCATAAAAAAGATTTACTGCTTTGTATTAAGTGTTACAAGACATTCATGAAATATAGAGGAAAGACTTTAAAAGCAAAACATTGTAGTTTTTTAAGGATATAAATTTAAAAGTGAGTAATTTGTTTTAAACAGCAGTACAGTATATTCTTCTAAAACAACTTCATAAGAAAATGAAATTCACCTCAGCAGCTGCAGCTGAGACCCCTTTTATCAGCATAGACTACAATAAGACTTTGACATCACATGTGCTGTCCACAATGTGAAAGAAATTTACATCAAAGGCTCAAATAAATGTGTTTTCTTGGATGTGTTGTTGAGTTGGGACTCCCAGGAAACATGAGTTTTGGAAAGCGACAAAAATTCCCAAAGGGTGGCGTCTGTTGTTGAAATTAAAAAATAATTGAGGAGTGAAAAAATAAATTCATAAACAACATGTTATTGGAAGAAACAATGTAATGTTAATGAAATCTCTATAAACAGAAGACAATTATGTTTGTATTTCAGATTGTTTCTTGGAAGTCATAATCAGGTCAGGACCTTTTTGGGACCAAAGACTGGTCTTGAAATGGTGAAATGCCTCTTTGGGGTTAGGGGTTAGTTTTAGGGTTAAGCTACAGAAATGACTGAAGATGAATGGAAGTCAACACATGGTCCTAAAATTGATAGAAATACAAATGTGTTTGAGAGAGAGATTGACTGAATTAGCTATATAAATACAGAAAAATATATACAGTAGATAATGAAAAGTGTCAAGAAGCTCTTTAGGTACAAGATTCGAGGAACATAATTTATTTTTATGTCTTAATGCTCAGTTCTAATTTTTTTAAATCAAAATTTTTTATGTGAACATTATCATTATACAGTAAATTAAATGTGACTCACGTCTGACTCCAGTGTGAACTCTCGTGCAGAAGATGACATGAAGTCACATTCAGCTCGCTATTTATAGACTTAGCTAAACATGGATGCTACTTGCTAGCATGACAATTATGATGTGCAATAAGAGCCGATTAAATAATTATCTGACATACTGTACCTGTTTGGTTAAGTGTTTATATCTGCTTCTGACCGGCTGCAGGATTTATTTTTGAAATGAGGAGATGGGCTGAAAAAGAAAATCGTTTGAGTAACGTTAGGATTGAGAAGGTTCTTTACCAATGATGGACTAAGGAATCTGTCATCCAGGCCATGGAAAATTAAAAGAAAAAAGATGAAGCAACTGGACTTACTGTATGTTCTGTAGCTGAAGATGTGTGGAGCTATAAGGTTTAAACATCATAACTCGAGTTTAATATCATTATTGTATAGATCGATCCGTTCACCCCAACATCCTTAATTCAAAAGTTGGATGAAATGCGAGACAAGCGTTCAAACTGCAGTCACTCTGAAAACATCAGACATGTATCAGACTCAGTACCACATACTGAAAAGGCTTGGGTCAGATTTGAAAAATATCTGATTTGGTTTGCATGGGGGGAAAAATCAGCCGGGCATCAGAATGGGGAAGAAAGGTGATTTAAGTGACTTTGAACGTGGCATGGCTGTTGGTGCCAGACAGGCTGGTCTGAGTATTTCAGAAACTGCTGATCTACTGGGATTTTCACACACAACCACCTCTAGGGTTTACAGAGAATACTGTAGTCAGAAAAAGAGAAAATATCCAGTGAGAAGCAGTTTTGTGGGCACAAATGCCTTGTTGATGTCAGAGGTCAGAAGAGAATGGCCAGACTGGTTCAAGCTGATAGAACGGCAATAGTAACTCAAATAACCACTCGTTACAACCAAGGCATGCAGATGAGCATTTCTGAACACACAACACATCGAACCTTGAGGCAGATGGGCTACAGCAGCAGAAGACCACACGAGGTGCCACTTCTGTCAGCTAAGAACAGGAAACTGAGGCTACAATTCACACAGACTCACCAGAATTGGACAATAGAAGATTGAAAAAACGTTGCCTGGTCTGATGAGTCTTAATTTCTGCTGCAACATTCGGATGGTAGGGTCAGAATTTGACTTCAACAACATGAAATCATGGATCCATCCTGCCTTGTATCAGTGGTTCAGGCTGGTGGTGCAGTGGTGTGGGGGATATTTTCCTGGCACACGTTGTGTCCATTAGTACCAATTGAGCATCGTGTCAACACCACAGCCTACCCGAATATTGTTGCCGACCAAACCCATCCCTTAATGACCACAGTGTACCATCTTCTGATGGCTACTTCCAGCAGGATAACGCTCCATGTCATGAAGCTGGAATCATCTCAGACTGGTTTCTTGAACACAACAATGAGTTCACTGTACTCAAATGGCCTCCACAGTCACCAGATCTCAATCCAATAGAGCATGCTGTGGTGGAATGGCAGATTCCCATCATGGATGTGCAGCCGACAAATCTGCAGCAACTGTGTGATGCTATCATGTCAATATGGACCAAAATCTCTGAGGAATGTTTCCAATACCTTGTTGAATCGATGCCACGAAGGATTAAGACAGTTCTGAAGGCAAAAGGGGTCCAACCCGGTGCTAGCAAGGTGTAGCTAATAAAGTGGCCGGTGAGTGTACAGAATGACAGAAGAGTGTGTGTGTGTGTGTGTGTGTGTGTGTGTGTGTGTGTGTGTGTGTGTGTGTGTGTGTGTGTGTGTGTGTGTGTGTGTGTGTGTGTGTGAAGAATACACCCATATGCACCTACATATATGCACACATAAGCAAATACATAAATTCATACATACACACATAAATATGTATACATATACTCCCATACATACAGTGGGGTATGAAAGTTTGGCCACCCTTGTTAATTTTCCTGATTTACCTTTATAAATCATTGATTGTTTGGATAAAAAATATCAGTTAAATAAATCTTATAGGGGACAAACATAGTGATATTTGCGAAGTGAAAGGATGTTTATATGATTTACAGAAAGTGTGTAATAACTAGTTAAACAAAATTAGGTGCATAAATTTGGGCACTGTTGTCATTTTGTTGATTTCAAAACCTTTAGAAGTAATTATTGGAACTCAAATTTGGTTTGGTAAGTTCAGTGACCCTTGACCTCCATAAACAGGTGACTCCAATTATGAGAAAGGTCATTAAAGGGGGGCAAATGTAAGTTATTCTCCTCTTTGCATCAGAGGAGTCTCAAAACAGCTTTCAAATGAGCTGAAAACAAAGATTGTTCACCATCATGGTTTAGGGGAAGGATACAGAAAGTTATCTCAGAGATTTCAGCTTTCAGTCTCCACTGTGAGAAAGAGTGATGCAGAAGAAGCCTTTTCTCCGCCCACATCACAAACAGAGCCGCTTGAGGTATGCTAAAGCACATTTGGACAATCCAGCTTCATTTTGGAATAAGGTGCTGTGGACTGATGAAACTAAAAYAGAGTTATTTGGGCAGAACAAGGGTTGTTATGCATGGAGGAAAAGAACACAGCACTACAAGAAAAACACCTGCTAACTACAGTAACATTTGGTGGTGGTTCCATCATGCTGTGGGGCTGTGTGGCCAGTACAGGGACTGGGAATCTTGTTAAAGTTCAGGGACGCATGGATTCCAGTCAGTATCAGCAGATTCTGGAGACCAATGTCCAGGAATCAGTGACAAAGCTGAAGCTGCTAAAGCCAGGGCTGCATCTTCCAACAAGACAACCACCCTAAACACTGCTCAAAATCTACTAAGGCCTTCATGCAGAGGAACAAGTACAACGTTCTTGAATGACCATCTCAGTCCCCAGACCTGAATATTATTGAAAATCTGTGGTGTCACTTAAAGAGAGCTGTCCATGTTCGGAAACCATCAAACCTGAATGAACTAGAGATGTTTTGTTGTTTTGTAAAGAAGAATGGTCTAAAATACCTTCAGCCACAATCCAGACTCTCATTAGAATCTGTAGGAAGAATTTAGAGGCTGTTATTTCTGTGAAAGGAGGATCTACTTCATATTGATTTAAGGGTTTTTTTGGTGCCCAAATTTATGCACCTGCCTAATTTTGTTTAACCAATTATTGCACACTTTCTGTAAATCATATCAACTTCATTTCACTTCTCAAATATCACTGTTTTTGTCCTCTATATCAGGGGTTCTCAAACCTTTTGAGTCTGGGGACCCCTTACAAGGGCAAAAAAAAATTCCAGGGACCCCCTCATAAACCCCGTGCTGTTTTAAAAGACAATTTATTGTCATTTCAACCCCTAAATGCCATGGGAATATATATTTTTATTAAGTATATAATGTTTGTTTTATTTATTCATTGTTCTCCATGCATTTAAAAAAATAAAAAAAACAAATTAACATTTTAGTAAAAATTTTGAGAACCCCCAGGATACCTCTCGCGGACCCCTGGGGGTCCAGGGACCCCAGTTTGAGAACCTCTGCTCTATATGATATATTTAACTGTTTTTTTAATCCGAACAATCAATGATTTATAAAGATAAATCAGGAAAATTAACAAGGCTGCCCAAACTTTTCCACCCCACTGTATGTATTTACAAGAATTGATAGAGTCTGTAAACTGTGAAATAAAAGTTTTGCGGGCTTCTCTGTAACGGTGAATCTACCTACTCTAATCTTTTGAAAAGTTAGACGCACACGTTGTAGTTTTATGTGCTGATACAAATTTCTCTCTCAGTTCAGAACTGAGAGTCCCAGAACTCACAGCAGCTCCTAGTTCTTGTAAAATTAAAACAACTTAAAAACTTAAAATGATTCTCGTTTTACAGTTTTACCAACTTTTTTTCTGAAAAATCTAATATATCAAATCATTTCACTCAGCTCAGTCATTATCTCCATCTGCTCAGGGATTAAATGATTTCTCTATTTGGTCTTCTTGTTGATCTGTTTGTGTTTGGCTTTATCAGCCCAATAAAGCTTCCCCATTACAGTTTACTGGTTTGAATCTGTTTGAAAAGTTTAATGACTTCTCATCTGTGTGAACAACCTTCAGCATACACAGTCAAGTGCATAAATGTTTCACTGCTTTCATTATTACGTGTGCTGACTTTTTCATTGATATACATAATGAAAACATGCCGAAGCCTCAGTTTGTTTGTTTGCCGTGCTGCTTCTCACTCTGATCTGTGCCAAAAAAGAAAAAAAAAATGTTTTTTTGATCCGTGGAGTAAAAAGTGTAGCCTCGAGTGGTGCAAAGTTTCTGTTGACCAAATTGATCTCCAAGGAGAGCTGCACAGCCACTCTGTTACTTCACTGCTTGACTGTGCATCAAAATGACTCATTTTCAAGCAGCGATTTATTTTTGACTTCAGCTGTGCACTGGATAACACAGGCCGAACATAAAAATAATACACTAATTAGGAGTGCAGAATCTGTGGTAGATAGTAGTTTTCTGCTTTTAACTTGCAGAGGATGGTGATGAATCGTGTGTGTGTGTGTGTGTATATACTTGTTTTTAATACAGAAAGAGAACCATTTGTGCCATTGTTACTATCAAAGTGAGGTCTTCGATGTAAAGTGAGGACCTCTTCAATGTCCTCCCTTTGTTTGCAGCTCTGCTGTGCTTTACTAGTTAGGTTTAGAGGTATGGTGTGAATGAATAATTGATTGATTGATTGATTGATTGATTGATTGATTGATTGATTGATTGATTGATTGATTGATTGATTGATTGATTGATTGATTGATTGATTGATTGATTGATTGATTGATTGATGATGCCTTTATTGCCAATATTGGAGCACAATGAAATTACATTTTAGAACACCCATTCCAGTGTTTCCCCTAAGAAATTGGTCTTGGGACGGGGGGAGGTAGGAACCTGTTTTTTAAAAACATAATTTTACATGACTCACCAATTATAATAATAAATTTACAATATGAATATTTAATTGCCTAACTACATCCTAAGGTTAAGGACTCCTCCTGATGATTATCAATAATTGTTTTTTTATTTAATTATTATTGATATTAAGTGATTTGAACTCTGTGCAGCACCAGATGGATCTGAGTCCAGAGTTCTCAGTTTGTCACATCTAGAGTCACACAGAAGAGCTCCAGAAGGTTTCAGAGTATGGATGGCTGTTTGTCTCTTTTGTGTCTCTGATGGAGAATGGAGACCTGTCCAGGTGTCCCCTGCCTTCACCAAAGGTAGCTAGGACAGACTCCAGCCCCACTCTGACCCTAATTGGGAACATGGACAGAATGGATGGAGGATTCTCCTTTATAGCAGGAAACAGACATTTAATTATAAAACGTGATTTATTTTATGTTAATCTGAATCTGTTTAGTGTTGTTTGTAAATATATTTGAGAGTTTTGTAGGAATGAACAGGTTTGTAATGTTTGTTCAAAATAAGCCTGCTTCTTATGACTTCTGTAACATTTTAAATAAAATATTATCAGTAAAAACTCAAATCATGTACTTTCTAATAATCATTAGAACTCTAGAAGAACTTTAACTCTTGTAGATATACAATACAACAGTTAGAAAATGCAACTATCAAAAACCTTCCTCCTGAAAATAATTTATTTACCACATTTTAAAGACCGATTATAATCTGGGCCCTTAAGGGTTAATGCTCCTGAACGGGACTGTCTGACCTGCGGTTTGTGTGTGTGTGGGTTTGTTTTTGGTGACATTTGGGGGCAATTTTAAAACAAAACGCCTACCTTTGGGGACAACTGGTGCATTTTGGGACCTAAGTTGATTCCCTGTTTGGTTTAAATGCCATTGGTGGGTTGGGGGTTGGGTTTAGGACCAAGGTGTGAATTGAGTTTAGGTTAGTTTTAGGGTCAGGTAGGTAGGTACCTGTGAGGTTAGCCTTAGGGTTTGTGGTCAGGGTTAGGATGTAGAAATGTAATGGAAGTCAATAGAATGTCCCCAAATGTATAGCTGGGCGAACTTGTGTGTGTGTGCGTTCATGTGTGTGTGTGTGGACGTGTTTTTCCTACAACGTGAGGTATTATTTACAAAAAAAAAAAAAAGCAGCCAGGTGGGGACCGAAGTGAATCGTGTGGACAAATGTCAGGTCCCCACGGGTCCAAAAGCATGTTTCAGAGTTGTGGGGTTAGGTTTAGGACCAAGATTTAGGTTAGTTTTAGGGTCAGGTAAGTTTCTGTGAGTTTAATTTTAGAGTATATGGTCAGGGTTAGACTATAAAGTCTAAAAAACATGAATGGAAGTCAATGGAAGGTCCCCACGGGGTCGAGAAACAAAC
>NW_013952877.1:21542-31810 GCF_001266775.1 Austrofundulus limnaeus
GGTGGAGCCTCAAGTCAACGTAAACACCAGGAGAAATTTGTTCCACCGCCTTCACATGGAGGAAGTGGGCGGACACAAAGCTGTAATCAGTTCTTTGGGAACAGAAGAAATGTTTTTGGTCAGGCAGACAATAAAATTTTTTCCATCTGCATTAATGTCCGCTGGTACATCTCAAGGTGGCGAATCCAATCAGACAAATAGTGTAGACAATTCCGCCGAGCCAAGCTATCAGCTTCTCCAAGATCAATTTCATCTTGCCAGCAAAGTCCAGGAACCACAGCCGGTCCGCGACCCTCAGCAGAACCGCTTGCAGACCGAGTTCCATCTCGCTCAAGGCTAAAGTCTGAGTGCTGATAGTACGGCCTTCCTTCATATTGGTCAGGCAGCCAGGAAAGGGCCAGAATAGCCACCGACACTGTTTTGTAGAACACCAGGAGATCACCAAGCCAATCTGTAGAATCCAGTGATCAGAATCTAAAGAGACCAGCTAACCAAATCCATAAAAATATCCGTAATTTTTGGTTTCGGATGAAAACATGGAGAAGGCTCTGAGCAGCAAAGCAGGGAAAGATAAGGGAGGGCAGGAGAGAGGGGAAAAAGCGTCTTACTCCTCCAAGAGCAGGAACAAAAACAAAAACAAAATTGAGTTTTGGTTCAGGTAAGTGTTAACTATAAACCAGTAATGGTTAGTTTTAGGGAAAATGTCGGGGTTAGACATAAATACAGTTACAAAATGAATGGAAGTCAATACAATGTCCTCAGTTTGAAGCAAATACAAGAATGTGTGTGTGGATGTGCTCTTCTTTTTGCTACTTGATGGGAATGATTTTTTCAGGAAAATGCAGCCTTGTGTGGACAGAATGCTCCTTGTGGGGACCAAAGCCCGGTCTGCATGACTTTGGAGGCTGATTTCGTGTGGAGGAGTTGGGTTTAGGACCAAGGTGTGAATTGAGTTTAGGTTAGTTGTAGGGTCAGGTTTGGTAAATGGTCAGGGTTAGGCTATAAAATTTTCAAAAAAAGATTGGAAGTCAATGGAAAGTCCCCACAAGAATAGAGAGACATAGTAGGTGTGTGTGTGTCTGATGGAAGCAGAGGCTTCTGTTTTTGAAAACTAAAACAGCAGTGGCTTTGCAGCTCCTTCCCTCCGCTCATCCAGACCTCCATCCTGTCTCTGCTGATTTCCTGCCAGGTGCGGATCTGCAGGTTTGCCAAACCAAAGGCCCGACCTGCTGTTCCAAGAAAATGGAGGAGCGGTATCAGGTAGCTGCGCGCAGCAACATGGAGTCTGAGCTGCAGGTCGTCAGCGTGCAACTCAAACGCCTCATCATCCAGAACGCTGCCATATTCCAAGGTAAGCACTTCCTGTTAATGTGGTTGTAATGGTCTAAAACAGACACACGGGTTCATATCAATGCAGTCCTCACTTTGCTTGGTTGTGCTGCTTCTTTATTTTATTTTATTTTTTTTTTACATGAGCAGCTCACCTCTCCAGGGAGTCACAGATTATTAAAGTAGAAGTGTGGCGCACACAGGCAGGGGTGAGACATTCAGCTGCTGTTAAACTAAATGTTAGAATGGCAGACGCGTGTGGTTTGAGTGACTTTAGATGAAGTGTGGCTGTCGGCGCCAGACATGTTGCTCCTGAAAGTGACAGCCTCTTGAGATTTGGCACACTACCGTCACAGAGGACTGTGATTC
Organism: Austrofundulus limnaeus; assembly: GCF_001266775.1. Classification (NCBI taxonomy): domain Eukaryota; kingdom Metazoa; phylum Chordata; class Actinopteri; order Cyprinodontiformes; family Rivulidae; genus Austrofundulus; species Austrofundulus limnaeus. The sequence goes on from NW_013952877.1 coordinate 23,241, forward strand.
ACAAAGAGAGAGGGAGAAAAAAATACTCAGCAGGAGTTCAGGAAACTCAGATCAGAGCAGTCTGATGATAAGTACTGTCTAATATCAGCAGCTAATACGTGTCTAAAATACTGATGAGAAAACTGTTAAACGAGATGATGAAAAGATCACATGAACAGTGAAATGACACTTGATGAAACAATCGGAAAAAATATTTGTTGACAGATGAAAGGTTATAAAGAATTAAATTTGCACAGCTCTTCAAGTCTAGCTTGGCAGGCGCCAGGGTGACCAGATGGGGGTGTGATAGATTTTCCAAAAAAAATGGTGGAGCTAAAAATTAAACAATCTTTTATTAAAAAAGAACTAAATACAGTAAGCTACAGGTTTAGATGCTGTACAGGTCAGAAGTTCAGCAGGATTCAGGGCCCCTGACGAAGCTATGGGTCAGACCACAAAGCATGGGATTTATAGAACTTTGGGGCTCGTGACTCGACCCATGAGCCAACCAGCTTCCAGGAGGCTTTTGTGATTAGAGCGTGCTCAAACCCAGAACCAGATCCTTGACCCACGTCCACCTGATTACCCAGAAAAGAAGCCATAAACAAAAAGGTCTTTTGATCCAGCAGTTAGAAGAAAACATTATTTACAAGACTTAACGGATTCATATGTGAAATATTTTTACCCAAAATATATCAAAGGTTCTTTTTATTCACAGCGTCTACAGATAATGTTTGGGTGACGCAGCAAAACCAAAAGAGTTTTATTATGCCGTTGTCATATTGAGGTTATTTGAAAAATACTGCAGTGTGGGAGTTTGGGAATTACATTCTGATGTAGGTCTACTATAGTTCCTTTACAGAGAACAGCATAGTCACTACTCCCCTCATAGTTGCCTTTTCCTCTCTTCAATTTATATTCATAAATAATATTGTTCAGACATCATATTTACCTGGCACATAGAAGTAGCCGTTGCTCCACCCTGGTCCCCATTAGTGGAGCCCTTGTAGGTGGGAGAAATGGTTAGTCTGAACATAGTCGAGACAAAAGTGTACTGAAGTCTTAAAATAACTCCAGTCTCCCAAACTTTATTGTGGTTCATGCAAATCAGTCTACAAAAAGTAAAAAAAACAAAAACAAAAAAAAAAACAACTGCAACAAAATGTTTTTTTAACCTTTTTTTGTTTGATCATGACCTGGATGTCGTCACAACTGTCATGTTTGTCTGTCTGTCTGTCTCGGTGTGTGTATTTTTATCACTCAAGCCACCGCATCTGCATTGTTTAAAGAAACTTAATGGTGATGTTTACAACTTGTGTAAGTATAATATTATCACTGTATGTGTGACTGACTGCAGTTAAACAATGAATGAGGACCACCTGGATCTAGCAGTAGGCTACAGTAAAAACAGTAAGGTTCACTGTGCCTGTTTATGGACCGAAAGTTCAGAGATAGTATATGATTGGTCCTGGGTTGGTGTTTTACCTCTGATAAAATGTTCGGATCAGATGTGAAGTCCACCATAGTTGCACTATTTTACATTCAAATTCAGCTTGTACCATTGCTTGAATCAAGCTGTTAGCATCTTAGGTTGGGAAAAGGGACGAAAATACTTGCTTGAAATTGCTTGAGCTGTGGTAGTGGTAGTTTTGGTGCACAGAACTAGGGCTGCACCTAACGATTGTTTTAGTAATCAGTTAATCTATCGATTATTCTGTCGATTAATCAAGTTTTTAAAGCATTTTAAAGAATTGTAATATTCTGCAGTAATTACTTAAATTTGTTTTATGAGAAATATAATTATTTAATATTGTGAATATTGTAATCTACACTTGCTGATGACCCTGGTGCAATCAAAGTAAATCACTAAACCAGTTGTATTTGATTTTTACATTTTAAGCTCCACTTGCTTGTATTTATGTGTGTGAGGTTTGAGGAGGCTTTAATTAAAAGCACTCATTGAATAATTTTTACCCATCACTGAAACATTTAAATGCTTTAAATTCATTTTTATTGATTGGAAAACTGAATGTGATTTCTTATGTTATAAATTTATTAAGTAAAATTGGTAATATAAAAATTTGGGTGTTGCACATTGAGTTTTGTAGCGTTCACTTGTTGTTGTTAACAATAAAAGTAAGATCATATTTTTTATTAAGACTGTTATTAGGTTGGCTCAGGGTTCCCATTTTGGGCAATAAAATATTTAATCTTGACTGCTTAGATATAAACAAATGCAACAACAGTAATGAATGAAGGATATTGACGTTACAAAGTCAAAGAGGAGCAGCGCAATTTTTTTAACTACTATAAATACTTTTAAACTAAAAATATTCACTTTAAGTACCTCATTATACTGTACAAGATAGAAGCTAAGCAACAAATAAATGTTTCATCTGATAATCTGTTGCTGTGCTTTAGTCTTTATTTGATACACTTACAGTAAATGTTTTTAACCACACAATTTACACAATGTGAAATAAAACCCTGCCAGGTAGCTGCTATGATTAATCAGTACCTGTAACGTTAGCCAAAATATATCTCTTTGTACATCTGTAACATGACAGATTATCACAGTTTTAGGTATTTTGCAAAGGGAACAATTACCTGTTGTTAAATCTTGATGTGTTCGATACATGCAGCAGCTGTTTGCATTCTGGTGCAGAAACATCATGCAGAGCATTGCTCATTGTCTTTTCTGTTTAGTTTTAAATGATCCCACGGTTTTTTACATTTTCTGTCATTTTCTGAGCACTTTGTTTCGGGACTCTTTGTCTCCTTCCAAAGCTAAATATAGCACTTAGCATAAATGTGTCGACAATGTAACTGTTAGCAGAATTGCTAACTTAGCATTATGCAACACAAATAACATCCTGACCGGACAAAAGTATGCTGATTATAACAGTATCTATTTTTTACGAAGCTTCGAGACAGATAGCTTGCCTCGAGGATTTTTAGTAATCAAATTATTTGAGGAATTGTTTCAGCCCTACACAGAACACAACTTTGTTTGTGGCCTCATTAGAAGTGGTTGTTGCGATGTAACACTCTTGTATACAATGTTGAGGTTTTGATACCACTCTATACCCTTTAAATCCTACAAAGCAGCGCTGTTTACTGTCTCGGGGATTTCCTCTTGAAGTGGGATGCGTGCGCTGGCTGGGCCAACTTTTTTAGAGCGTGCACACTTGTGGGTTGTGAAAAGCAGCACTATCCTGACACACCAATTAAAACTTGAGGTTTAATGGGGACTGTGGGGTTTGCTTGACTTGGTTGTTACACCCTAACTATGTTAGAGAGTGCCGCTGTGGTTTGGCTTCACTTTCCAAGAACGGGTTCAATACTAATTGCTTTAGCATCGGGCTCGAGAGAACTCCCCTAACAGCCCCCACGCTGAAATCCTTTTAACATCCTGGTCTTCTGTGCTTCATTTTCATCCTCTGTTTTCTCATCTTGCCTTTTCTATCTGTCTTTGGGTGACCCTGTCCTGTTTTTACAATCTGTTAAACTTCTCTCTCTCTCTCTCTCTCTCTCTCTCTCTCTCTCTCTCTCTCTCTCTCTCTCAGTCTGTCTCTTCCTCTGGCGTTTGTGCTACTGTAGGGAATTGAGTGCATGCCTTGTTTGTAATCGTTTCTGCTATCTGTCTCTTTTTTTCCAGCTCTGTCTGACTTCTGCCAGAGATCAAAGTGCTTCCTCTCTCCACTCCTCTATCTCCCATCTCTGTGTGCTCTCACTATCCGTGTAACACCCCCCACACACCCACCAGCTCCACTTGCCCCGCTCCTTTTTTCCCAAGCCTCACAACACACCAGAGGTTTTCTCCTGTTTGAAGTCAACTTTCTCCAAACAAATGAAAAGTAACAAATTTGTCTTTAGAGTAGTTGGATGACAACCAGGTCTAACATTGGATTACTGCTGCCACTACAGGGAGAGTTTTATATTCGTTAATCTATTGATTTATTTATTGATTAAAAATCAAAACAACAATTTTGTTTGAATTGATTTTGTAAACCAAAGGGTCAAAATAACCCACAAGCCCAGGCCTTGCAGTCTATTTTGACCCAGTAGTCAACTTACGGTATCTTACAAAATAACAATTATTACATATTTTTTTATAATTATTTAGAAATTTATTCATTTCATTAAAACCAAAAATAACTATATACAATATATATATATATAGAATATTCATCATGTACAGAAAAGGTTAATAATAGCTGCAGCAACCAGGAATTCAGTAACATACAGCACATTTAAATGTAATAATGGAGACTGATACTTTTTCAAAGGTTCCTTAAATTATTCTGTAAAATTGTTATCTGAATGTATTGTATATAAATGTGTCAGTTTTAAACATTTATTTAGCTAAAAATATCTGTACAATTAAATGTATCTAAAACAGTCAGAAGTAAAAGTGAGCAGGCCACAAACAGGCTGCACGTGTTGCGATGAGATTAGGGGTGTAACAATAGATTGATCCACATTGATATATGGATTAAATAATTTATGATTCAATTAAATCAATGCAAAACAAAAACATTGATCCATGTCATCCTGAAATGCTCAGAATGGATGGATATCATATGTCCACCTAACACAATTAGCATCATATCAATCGCAGACTTATGGATTGAATTGACTCAAAATCGTATCATGACAGATTTTGTGATATCAAGAAATATTCTATCATCATCTAAACAAATCGATATAATGTTGTGTTGTGATAAAGATGGTTATGGACACCTCCACCTCATTAAGCATCATAGAGTTCCTTCTGTCAGGATGTCTTTTCCCTGCTAGTGTGGACAAAAAGAGGTTAAAAGTGATCTAGATCTTTTGTTTGAGTATTTTAGGGAAAATACTGTTGTTAAGACAACAGAAAATGGATCTAATTTGGTAGAGAAACATATTTTTAGTTGAACAAAACTCGACACGACACCGGTCTGGCACAGTTTTGATCAACTGAACCATATCCTGGTCTTAAGATTTCCTCAAACTGGTAATGTAGCAGACAACCATACTCTCTGACTGCTCAGATGGCATTTAGCAGCTTAAAGACATCCGCTGGATTTGTTTTTCCTGCTGGCTCATCATATCTCTTGTGTGCATCGCTCTTCTGCTGCTGCGGTAAACCAAGGAAACATCACATTGCTCACAAACCACCCTGTAATTCTCAGCTAACTTGAAGTACTCAGATACTTTACACCCCTTCAGCTTTTGAATCTTGTATAGTCAGGCTTGTTTGAAAAAGAAGAAGGCACAGACTCAACTTTATCGTCCTTGACAGTTTGAAAAACTGTATCTTGAACTGAGCCGACCCTCGACTAAAACAACAGCGTTATGGATAATAAAGGCTGTTCGCGGCAGGTTTACATTAGACCTGTTTGTGCTCAATAACTGGAAGTATGCAGGAATTTTGAATAATGTGGGGCCTTCTTGTGTTTTTTTTCTTTTTGAGTGCATTTGACAATCTAATGAGCCCGAGATTATATCTACTACCAGGAACAAAAAGAAAAAAACAACAGCATAATGGAAATGTGCAGCATCCTCTCTGTTACAACACATGATTGGATTTCTCTTTAATTCTCATTAGCGAGATCATAAAACAGTCTTTTCTCCAAGTTCTGGGTTTGCCCTGCACTCTGTGGTTTTATGTTCTCTATTTATTTAAAATGAGAGTCAGCAGCGCTGCTCAAGATGCACAACTTTAATCTTTTAAACTTTGATGCTGATCTTGTGTATTCAGCAAATATTATTTGGTGCACTGGGAAGAGTCGAGATACAGTAATTCAGATCTTCTGAAGTGGAGTGAAAAGGTGAAAGAAAGCTGTTTGACTGAATATTTTATGCCTGGATACTATAGATTTAGCCGATGATAGCATGTAGATCTAATATTAATGATGATGAATATTAATCCAAACCTTAGCTGATTTCCTCCTCATATTTTAATGCATTCTAGTTTGTTTAAACAGAAAGATTTGAGTTAAAAAATAACATAAAAGCAGTTTTTGCCGTCACTGAACACAGTTGTAATGGTTGAAAAGTAGTAGTTGTCTTAAGATTGGCTCTTTTCCTTTCAGAGAGTAATTCTGCCCACTGAGGTAAAATCCCCACAGAAGAATGAAGGTTTGATTTATTGCTTACAGGAGGAGAAGTTGGAAATGCAAAATGAGCCGTGGTGGAAGTAACTGAGTAGCCCACAAGCAAAACACCATCAGCACTGTTCTTTTTATTTTAAAATGATCCTGTCATTAAACCTCGGAAAGATGAAACTAGCATTCTTACAGGAAGGTTTTACACAACATCTGTTAATGATGGGGATGACTTTCAGCTACCACCACACCAAATTTCAGTTCAATATCTGCTTCATCTATCGCTTCAAGAGTCATATTTCACAACTTTAAAACAAAAAGCATGATACTTTTCTGGGATGTACAGAAAAATAACCAGAGTGAAGTCATCAACTCAGGAGGAATAAACCAGTTATTAACAAGAATCAGTATTTTTTTAAAAGAAGGATCTTAAACTGAAGGGTCCTGCCTCACCAAGTGTGTCTTTCACAAGCACTCAGATTTCAGTTTTACAAAAGTGTGTATATTGGGTGTGATTTAAAAAGTTATTGTTTATCTAATTTCAGCAGAATTGGGAGGTAACTTGACCATGAAAGGTGGCGGGTGATATGCTTTATTGAAGAAATGCTCGTTCCACTTGGCATCTGTCCACATTACTCATTCAGCCGCTTACAAGATTAAGTCATTCTGACTTTTTCTAGACGTTCTGTGGTTTTACAGAAGTCACAAGTCACTCTGGTTTTATTTCCTGCACATCACCAAGCACATAAAACGTGATGAGTAACCTGTGCATGACACTGGGTGCCCACGTGTGGCCTCCGTCACTCTTCCAGGCTTGGTCCGACTGAGCTCCAGGATTTAAGGCTCAACCCCACCACCCACCCCCAGGCCTACCTCCAGTGGGGTTAAGCCATTTTCCATATTTCAGGTGAGGTATCATGATGAGATGTTTATTTACAATCATGTATTAATGCAACATTAGGAAAAAGTAGGATGTGGTAGTAGTGAAAACAATGCAAACCAAAAGATTCAGGGTAATTAAGATATCACTGGATGTACTGTATTTCTACAAGTAGTTTACTTTTACACTCAACTGAGATTGCACATGGCGAAGCTCTCAATTCACTGGTCAGTCTGCATTCCTACCCTCATCTATGATCACGAGCTTTGGGTAGTGGCCAAAAGAACAAGATCGCAGATACAAGCAGCCGAAATGAGTTTCCTTCGCAGGATGTCTGGAAAGTTTCCATATCAGGTGTCTGGTATGGAAACATACTCCTTCCGAACTGCCGATGTTGGCAAGGGTTGTCGCAGTTTCATGACAAAAATTATGTCACCGGGCTTAGCAGCATTGTCTCGGCTGCCCCTTTTGACCCATCCGCCGGCAGAACTTTTTACCCCCCTCCCGCGATGACGGTAATATGTGATTGGTCTGAAGTTGATGGGCATGTTTGTTTGTGCTGAAAGTGCTCGGACGCTTCATTTACTTCAACAACTCGGTTAAAAAAAATTAAAAAGCAACTTGCTCCCAGAGCCGACTGTTGAGTTTTATAAAGATAGTCAAACCGTGAAAAACTCATGAATGGAGATAAGACAGACGTTGTGCACGGAAGAATCTGACTGATAAAAACTGGAGCTTTAACCGGGACAGATTGTGGATAAATAACGTTGGGTGAGTGACGAGTCCGACTTTTTTTTCTGCATTACCGTCTGTAGCGGGAAGAAACTCCATGCAGTATGCTGCAGAGGGAGGGTTTCCCAGGAGCTCGGCGTGTGGTGTCTCTGGGGCTATGAAAGGTCTGTGTGAAAACGAATGCCGAACAACCATGTGACCACGCGTCGACCGGTCGGCTTTGGAGCGAGTGTGTTTCAGGCTTTAGAGATAGGCTGAGAAACTCAATCATCCAGGAGGGACTCAGAGTAAAGCCGCTGCTCTTCCTCATCAAGAGGAGCCAGTTGAGGTGGCTTGGGCATCTGGTTAGGATGCCTCCTGGACACCACCCTGGTGAGGTGTTCTGGCTGGGAGGAGACCTAGAGGAAGACCCAGGACACGCTGGAGGGACTATGTTTCTCAGCTGGCCTGGGAACACCTTGGGATTCCCCCAGACGAGCTGGCCCAAGTGGCTGAGGAGAGGGAAGTCTGGGTCTCTCTGCTTAGGCGGCTGCCCCCGCGACCCGACCCTGGATAAGTGGAAGAAAACGGACAGATGGATGGATGGAGATTGCAAATAAACTAAAAAAAGGAAAATTAAAATTCTCACTAAAACTGGTACATGTCATGTTGTATAGATTGTAAATTACATGGATTTTACTCCATTTTGCCTGTATACGGACATACAGAGTTTTTCAAAAACTCAGCTTCAGATTGGTTTGAATGTAAAAGAACAATAAAATTACCCATCTCCCAACCCGCTGTACTTCTAGAAATAAGTTTGCCACCTCTCCTCGTCCTCCTTTTCTTGCTTCTCTTCACTACAGACACTATTATCTCATCCCAGGTTCTGGCTCTCCCCTTGGCTG
>NW_013952877.1:31845-34582 GCF_001266775.1 Austrofundulus limnaeus
CCCACCCCCCGCATGAAAGTTCTACAGATTTTTTGTGTAAATTTCGGATTTTTGAAGGTCATGCTACAGTTAAAAAACTGAAGGGGTTGACATGTATGGTTATTTCTCAACACAAAATAATCTCAGATTAAAACTCTGACATGAAAGGTGGAAGATCTGCTTCTCTTAGAGGAATACTTGGCTCTTAAATTAATGAAAGTAAATTAGATGTAAAAAAGAAACAGATAAATAAAAATAGTTAACTGTATGTGTGAGTTCGTATGATCAAAGTCAATTTTTGAGCTGCAACAACCCTATAACAGTGGTGCTGAGCTAATTTGGCACAGAATAATGTTTGTGATGTTGACATGTTGACACTTCATGTGTCTTGTTACCCCCCATCTGTATCCTGGTGTCACCATCCCGATGAAGCAAAAAACTCATCCAAAACTGTCTTCTGGCATTTTGGGTGATTGGCAGCCCTAATTGTTATTATTTCCCCAGCGACGTGCCCTTCTGAGCCGTTCTACTGCTGCAAACCCAGAGCGAGACTGAAGATTGAAAATTAGATCTTTGTTAAAAAAGACAAGTAATATTTTAACTTAGGAGAATGATTTATTGCAGTTATTATTGCAGGAGCTGACAGAGCCTGCGTGTGACTGGCAGTGCAGACAGTTTCATTCTTGCGGTGGTTATATGTAAAATGACACATCAGAAACACAGGCTGCGCTGACTGCAGTGCTGCTGGAGAGAGCAGGACCACACAGCTGTCTGCTCAGTTTCATCACAGCTCAGCACTCCTGAGGAAAAGTCCAAAGCCTGAGGGGAGTCAGACTCGAGACCAAAGAGCAAACCTAATTAATAAACATGAGAGGACAGGATAGGCTCGATTGCTTGTGGAGGGAAACGTGTCGGGAGGAAAGTTGTGTGTGTGCAGATATCAGAGAGTCTGTGTGATATCTGTTGAGGGGAAAAAAAAGTGGGACAGCCAGCCCAGTGCTCCTGGAACGACTCAATGTCTGAAAGAAGGCTGGCACAGTGGGGTGTTCAAAAACAGGTCTGACTTGGACTACTTTCCGGCAGCGTGAGGGCGATCTGCTCGGCTCTCCACTTTCCTCTGAACCCACAGGCGCCACGATCTGTAAATGATCGGGAGCTGGGGCGGTGCTTTAAAAAGGGCTGCTCGTGTGTTTCTGTCAAACATCACCGCCGCTGGGGAACCTGCAGCACTCCTAGCTCAGAGAAATCCACTGATATCTGGATACATGCATCATGTATCACTTCTTTTTTGTGCCTTTGAGTTGCTCGTACCTCATTCCAACAAATTAGCATCTCATTTGCAGTTTAAAGAAATCCTATCAGTGTCCTCTCTTTGTCTCCTCGTTGGGTTTTAATTACTCTAAGTGTATCAGGAATTAGAATGGCAGAGCCCTCGTTGTTGGCCTCAGGAGGGTTTTGCCCTCATTTGTTTCCCATAATGCTGAATGGACATTCGCGGAGGCAGCAACCCAAACGAGACGTGACAGGAGAAGGATGATCCCAATCTTGGCAGGGCTCGGGCTGCCGCTCCGACCCAGCAGCCAATAATCCAAGCCGGACCTCTCTGGCCTCTGCATCCATCCTTTGTCTCCAGCTCGTTAGCCGTCCGTTCGATCCTAAGTGCTGCAGGCGTCTGTTCTTCCCATCATCCTCCCGCCAATAATCGTTCCCTGCTTCTTCTCTCTCCACGGAGTCATTTTGTCTTCTGGAGAAGTTTCCCTGAGTAATCCAATAATAGTGAGGACTGGAGGGATGTGCGCCTGCTGTGAGACGTCTGAAGTTGTTTACTTTCTGCCCCGAGCTAATCTAATATCACAAGGAGAGGCAGTTTAGCTATGTCCAATGGGCTCCTTTGAGCATCGTTTACCAGACGTGATGGGGTATAGCAGCCATTACCACATCTTCCTCTATCAACTCGTAATTTCGTTTTAACCTAATTGCCGTGTTTTATCATTATGCGTAACTTATTGGTTTTCCTGTAATGGGATTTTCGGGACTTTTTGAGCGATCTGCTGTGCAGGCAAACTGTTGTTCCGATTGATACTTAATAAAGAAGAGCGTGCTGCCTGTCTGACTTCTGAGGGGTTTTCTAGGAGCCACAAAGGAAAGAGGTTTCCGTGTCTCTTAGCAGTGAGTCTGACAGAACATTTTACTGTCTTTTTTTCCTTCTTCCTTTTTTTTTTTTTGGAGCTTGAGGAAGAAAAAAGTAGCTGCAGCTACAGACCCACACAGAGTCACCCGAAACATTCAGGTACAGCAAATGCACCAGAGACGCCTCTTATCTTTTACTCTCGTTATCCAGTTTGCTGTTTGGGAAGAAAGTCTCATATCACCCGAGGCAAATATAAAATAGATGTTTGGGTGCAGTTTACAGCAGAATTAAGATGTAGTGTGTGTTTTGCCGCGGTGTGTTGAGGTTTTCCTCATGCGTGTCAGGGAGAAACCATCAGACAGAAATCCATAAAACCCGCTGCTTCTTCAGTCTTTTAGGCTCGACTTTAAAGAAGGAAGCAGACAAAGGAAAGAGTGCTAAAGGGGATTATTGTGAAAAGTAAAATCAAAAAATATGTGTCAGTTTAAAGGTGCAGTATGTAACTTTTCTAAAAATGTATTTTTTACATATTTTTTCATTCTGTCACTATCTCCTGACAGATTGATATTAGACAGGTAAGCTATGGAGGAAAAAAGAGTCCTCTTGCTTTTCCCGGTGGTACTACAG
>NW_013952877.1:37607-38937 GCF_001266775.1 Austrofundulus limnaeus
GATAAAGTATGGGCAAGACATGATAGTTAAAAATATATAGTTGTTTTGTTCTTACCCGTGACGGCAGCTTAGCTCTGAGCTCTGTGTGTTACGGTGAGATCATCTCTTGTTTACAACCGTGCGCGTTCACGGCTCTGGGCCCTGCTGTGGGGGAGGAGCCTAGGAAGGGGAGCTGAGAGCGGGGGAGGGACTACAAGGTTGTTTCTGTTCAAAATTTTCTAAGTTTTTGGGTACCCAAGAAACTACATACAGCAGCTTTAAGGCATGATTCATACACAGCCTCGGAGGAGACGCTCTATCAGCCAAAAATGGACCGAATATGCATCTTGTGTGTTTTACGTCAGTAATTATTTTAATACCTAACAAGTTGCTTTAAAAATTGGGATCAGTTGTTATTAAAAGAGTTATTAATAAACCTCTCTTAGAAATTCTTAAAACATTTTTTACTGTTGGTCTTTTGCTTTACCAGAAAGTTTTGTTAACAGAAAAGTATAAAACAATTTAGTATTCACTCTTTGTTTTTGTACAACTTGGAATTTGAATAGATTCAGAATTAGATTATAAATAAAATAAGTATATACAAAATACAGCATATATAAGATGTTAAATAAAAAAACAGATAAATGATAAATGATAAAACCAAGAAATGGTGTGATCCTTAAACCAAACCAAAGATTGTCAGTTGGATTGATGTCTGGGCTTTGACTGGACCGTTCCAGGACATTTAACAGCTCCCCTTACATCACTGGAGGGTTTTTGCTCCATAGTTTTTTTTCCTTTAACCAGTTTTTCTGATAAAAAAAAATTCCCCACAGCATGATGCTGCCACCACCATGCTTCAATGTGAGGATGGTGTTCTTGGCATGATGAGAGGTCGTATATTTGACAGTGATGTGGGATTTAGATATGTTCTCTGTCCATCTGTCCTTCCAGTACAAATTCAGAAAGCAGGAACTTTCACGTAGAAAGTTTAAAACACACCAGACTTGGGATGAGTCATCCATGTTGCATGCCCAACCATGCCATGTAGTCATATGACATCATCAAAGCCTCACCCCCTGACAACAGGAAGTGACCTTTTTTTTGGCTTTGAAAGCTCCATCTGACCCTCCTGACCTAATCAGCAACATATTCTGTCAGAGCACAGATACAGTAATAAGTTGATCTCACTTGCTTTTAAGCACAAATGCTTTTTGTTGAAAGGTGGTCATGGCGGTGCATCAAAGTCAGACATCACTCCGTTGACATATGTTTGGATCTAAATTCCACATATTTCAGTCAATCTGCACCCAATTCACAATGGTCAATCCTAATCCACCTACTACAGGAA
>NW_013952877.1:39051-41001 GCF_001266775.1 Austrofundulus limnaeus
GGGGTGAGCTATGCTTGGACCTGGAATAATGAAATTTGATACACATGTGTAACATCTCAGGACCTACAAAAAAGTCTCTTGGAGTCATGGTCCAATCCCCTCAGGAAGTTAGCCATTTTGGATCAAAGCTGTCAATTTGGCTCTTTTCTTATTGATGCCTTGCCTAAGGACACGGTTACACGGTTAAAGCGAGGCTGCCGTGCGGGAGCTGCAGTGCGGAAAAGACGCGCTGCTGGAGGCGCCCCACCTCACAGAGTCTGGCCTCGCTGCCTCCTCCATCTGACCGGGTCCCGGGACCTTGATGGCCCTCTCAGCGCACACCGCGCCTGGCCCAGCCTCCCGCCATCGATTTCCTTCCAAAGCTGGCACCACGACTCCCGCTCCGAGCTTTGCAAAAGGAACCTCATCCAAATTCTGCTGGTTTCACCGCCGGACCTCAACAAACCTCCGCCGCTCTGGATGCTTCTTCTGAATGCGAGATCCATCAGCAACAAGGCTCTCCTGCTCAACGAACTGTTTCACGCTAAGGATCTTGACTTTACGTTCCTGGTGGAAACGTGGCAGAAGAAAGATGAACACTTCCATCTGAATGAGCTTTATTCATCTGGAGACATGGTCATCGTGCCGCAGATGGAGAAGCAGGGCGGCGGCCTCGCAGTAGTACACAGCGACAGTTCAACCTGCAGGTTGGTGAGCACCAGGACTTTCACCTCGTTTGAATCCCAGACTGTTAAAGTTGGATCTTCTCATCTCTTCTACTGTATCCTGATTTATCGCCCTCCGGGTCCCGCTTCAAACTTTCTTAAAGACTTTGCTGATTTTTTATCCTCCGTCATAAAACTGGACCGCCGTTTTACTGCTTGGTGACTTTAATATCCACTTTGATGCGACAGACTGTAATGAAACCATGGAGTTTATTTCTATTTTAGAAAATTTTAGTCTGTCTCAACATGTCTCAGCCCCCACTCACCAAAAGGGACACATTCTCGACCTTATCTGCTCTGTGGGACTCAATGTAAACAATGTCTGTATTGATGACTTGCAAATTGGCGACCATTATGCCGTGTTCTTTAATGTAAATGCGATCTCAGAGCCCCCTCCCCCAAGAGAACGACCTCAGAGGCAGATCCTGAGAAAGGATGTTGCTGACAAATTTTCAGCCTCTTTTGACCCCTCCACTCTAACATATATTAACACTGCCAGAGGTTTTTGCTCAGCTATTCGACCAAAAAATTTTCATCTGCTTTTATTTACTATACTGTCACAGCTAATTCAAGCTCTACTTTTAAAAAATCTGTACCCTGGATTAATGAGGAAATTCACACTGCTAAACATGCATGTAGACAGGAAGAGCGAAAATGGAAATCATCACAACTAATGGTCCACAGGCTACATCTTAAAGATTTAAGACTTTCACTGCAGTCCATGGTGAAAGATGCCAGGTCAAAATATTTTGCTCAATTAATCACCGGCTATAAGAAAAATCCCAAAACTTTATTCAACACTATTGACCTCGCTAGTCTCGCCGGGCGTCCCCTCCCCATACACATCTTCAGCTCCCACCTGCCACAACTTCCTCACACACTTCACTGGTAAAATTGAGAACATCCGGAGTAGCATCCCTCTTAAAACCAGCTTCTGCTCCATCACACTTACCCATCAGACCTGACGCCAGCCCCACGCAATCGTGGTCTTCCTTTGACCTTCAAAAAGAAAAAAATTGTGTAGGTCTTCTGGACGGGTTCTTCTCTAATGAAACGTTTCGTCTCTTCTCCAAGAGACTTCTTCAGTCTGAGAGTTTCAGGCAAAATTCAAGCTTTCTCAGACTGAAGAAGTCTCTTGGAGAAGAGACGAAACGTTTCATTAGAGAAGAACCCATCCAGAAGACCTATACAATTTTTTTTTTGATTTTTATGCAATCATTTTGTTCAACCCACTGAACTAAAGCTG
>NW_013952877.1:41011-48254 GCF_001266775.1 Austrofundulus limnaeus
CAGCTTTAGTTCAGTGGGTTGAACAAAATGATTGCATAAAAATCAAAAAAAAAATTGTATAGGTCTTCTGGATGGGTTCTTCTCTAATGAAACGTTTCGTCTCTTCTCCAAGAGACTTCTTCAGTCTGAGAGTTTCAGGCAAAATTCAGGCTTTTAAGCCCAGCCTCCGTGTGACTGATATTCACATCACATGGCCATCGTTGGCTATCGAATTTTGCCTGAAACTCTCAGACTGAAGAAGTCTCTTGGAGAAGAGACGAAACGTTTCATTAGAGAAGAACCCGTCCAGAAGACCTACACAATTTTTTTTCTTTTTGATTTTTTACCTGGATTACTGAGATGCATCAGGACATTCCTTTGACCTTGTAACCTCAGAATACCTTGGAACTGTAATCCAGAAAATGAAATCCTCAACCTCCCCCACAGACATTCTACCACCCAGCATTTTAAAAACTGTTTATGATGTGGTGGGGCCCTCACTTATTGACCCACTGAACCTCTCACTTACATCTGGGTGTGTGCCAAGCAACTTCGAAAAAGCAATCATTGAACCCAAATTAAAAAAGCAGTCCCTCAACCCCTCTGATCTCAACAACTACCGGCCCATCTCTAAATTACCTTTCCTGTCTAAAGTCTTGGAGAAAATTGTATTACTACAACTTACTGCTTACCTCGATGTAAACAATATTCACGACCTTTTTCAATCGGGCTTCCGCAAATTTCACTCCACTGAAACCGCTCTTCTACGTGTATCAAATGACATACTAATGTCTGCTGATAGTGGCTTCTACACCGTTCTGCTCTTATTAGACCTTTCCTCTGCCTTTGACACTGTTGATCACACCATTCTACTACGCAACCTGAGAAACATTGGGATATCGGGTTCTGTATTAAACTGGTTTAAATCATACCTCTCTGACCGCTCTTTCTCAGTACTTCAAAATCAAACTTATTCTGAACCAGCCCAACTCACTTGTGGCGTTCCCCAGGGTTCAATCCTGGGGCCCCTCCTTTTCCTTCTCTACATCTGCCCACTAAGCCTGATTATTGACAATTTTCATGATGTCTCCTATCACTTCTACGCCGATGACCTGCAGTTATACTGCTCTTTTAACGAGTCAAGTCCTCACAAGCTGAACTCTTTTTAGACTGTATCGCAGAAGTAAACAAATGGCTCTCTGACAACCTGCTAACCGTGACAAGACAGAAACTCTGATCCTCGCACCTGAAAATAATATCTCTCAGGTAAAAGAACAACTGGGGTCTCTGGGGCCGACTGTTAAAAAGAGCATACGAAATCTGGGAGTCAATTTTGATTCAGATCTGTCACTAGATAAACACGTCAAAAATCTAGTTACCTCATGCTATTTTCAACTCTGTAATATCTCGAAACTTTGCCCACTGCTGCCTGCCTCTGACCTGGAACTGGTATCTCAACCCTTTATCTAAACCCGTCTTGACTACTGTAACAGACTGTTCACCTGCTTAAATCAGAAACAAACCGGCTCCAACTTGTTCAAAACTCTTCTACTAGACTCCTAACTAGAACATCCAAATTCTCTCACATCACCCCTATATTATCAGACCTCCACTGGCTACCTGTACAATTCAATCTCAAGTTCAAAATCCTGGTTCTCACTTTTACAGCTCTACACGGCCAAGCGCCGAACTACATCTCTGGTCTTCTCTCGCCTTATAACCCCAGACGCAACTTATGCTCACAAGACCAGAATGTTCTCTTGGTCCCCCGTACTCCCTTCAAGACCCGTGGTGACTGTGCCTTTTCCTCAATCGCTCCCAGACTGTGGAATGCCCTTCCGCCCTATCTAAGATCTGTTGAAAACACAGACTCCTTTAAAAAACAAYTAAAAACACACCTCTTCACTCAAGCATTCAACTGAATATATCCAACACCTCACAGCTTTAGTTTATAAGCCTTGACTAACAATCATGCGTGTTATTCCGGTCTAGTATCCATCCCCTCCACCTATAAGGGTGAGAGATAAATTGAACTCCTTTTGTTTTTGTTTTAAATGTTGAATGTCTTGAATGTATACTTTGTACAGTTAATGTGTTATTTTTGCTTTCTTTTTATTTTTGCTTTCTCTTTCTGATAATGAAAGTACAGTACCTTGTGAAATCCTTTTCTGTGAAAGGCGCTATATAAATAAACTTTTACTTACTTACTTTCTTTCTTACTTACTGTGACTGACTGACTGACTGACTGACTGACTTACTGACTTACTTACTGACTTACTTACTTACTTACTTACTTACTTACTTACTTACTTACTTACTTACTTACTTACTTACTTACTGACTTACTTACTGACTTACTTACTTACTGACTGACTTACTGACTTACTTACTTACTGACTTACTTACTTACTGACTTACTTACTGACTTACTTACCTCAAAATCACACATACATGAGCCAGTCTTCACCACATTGTGTGTGCATCATCAGGGACACCTGCTCAACACGCTTTTTGACAAGATCATTTTAGTCTGTCCATCCGTCCGTCCATCCTTGCATCTGTCTGTTCACTATATGAGATTATTTATATAATGAAGACCTGTGATGATTCCAACAAAACTGCTAACAGTTGGTCACTACTAAATGGTGACAGGGAACATCAGTTATGGTTCACGTCAAGTTCTGTCTTGTATCTTTAAATTTTCCATGTCCTGGATGACTGATAATCCACAGAAAAATACGGTAGTAATGTCGAGCAGTCACGGACCGTATCGATGCTAAAGTTGTGAGAGCCGAAAAAGGAAAAGTGAGCTCTTTTATTCTAAACAACATAGCATGCACTATGTCTGCACTTGCCATGCCATTTTTCCAGTACGTTAACATTACTGTTAAGGCTGGAGCTTATCGATCCGGTAAAAATGAATTACATAGAACCGGTGCTGATAAAGTACCGGGTTTTGGTACCCATCCATTGGCCACCCTATGAAAAAAGCTAATTTAGGCCGTTTGTATCTAGGATCTCTTTTTTTTTGGTCACAATCCATACTTCACCAACACAGGTGAGGGTTAGAACATAGACCAGTAAATCTGGAGCTATTTCTCTTGACTCAACTCTTTCTTTACCATGACCAATTGAGGCAACATCCTCATTACTGCAGATCCGTTTATCGAAGTTCAGAGTTTAGGGTTCTGGCCTGTGCTGAGAGTTTCTTGGTCTTCATTATACCTCCTGGTAGACCTCACTAATTAGACGTGCTGGACTGGTGTTGAATCATTTTGTTTTCAGAACAGGATGCCCTGAGATCTTACAGCTCATAGATAGATCTTATTTAACCACTTAAGTGTCTTCTGAAGGTAATGGCTGGTGTTTTAAAGCAAAGGGGGTCAATATTTTTGTAACTTCGCAAATTTAAAAACAAATTGATTTTAGTAGAAACATTGTAATGATGGAAAGACATTGTAGAGATCATTTTCTTGTCTCCTCCTGCTCAGTCCCTGACCTCGATATTTACCTCAAAGTCAAGCAGCTCTGTGTCCTCGGAGACGCTGTCAAACAGGATCAGGTGTGTTGTTTCTATGTGTAGTCAGTGAATCCAGCAGACTGAGCTTCCTGTTTATCACGGTGGTAATTCATCCTCACATCACAGACGCAGTGTTTCGCTGGCTCTGATTCCTTTCGACAGGTCCGGGTTTAGGTTGCGGCATCACACACAGAGGTCAATGCACAGAAAACATACAGGCAGCAAACAACTTTATTCCTAAAGTCACCGCAACCCATTTTGAATTCAGACTGCTTCAAATCATGCCAAGAGGTTTTTGTCGAGAGGATTCTGCTTATATTGATCTAAGATTCAGACACAAACACTGAATACAAGTGAAAACCTTAATATAAAGAAAAGCTGTTGTGGGACTGAAACAGGAGCAGATAAAGAACCAGCATAAACACATGGAGCTAATAATAAAGCTGGAAACAAACACAAAGACAGAATGCTGATCACATGTAAACCAAGAGCTAATGATTATTTTAGTAATCAATCTATTGATCTATCTATCTACAGTATCTATTGATTATTCTGTCAATTAATTGAGTAGTCGAATAAAAAAATTGTATGTAGTCATTATTTAAGCTTATTTTACGTGATCCCTTATTGCTTGCATTTATGTGTGTGAGGTTTGAGGAGGCATTAATTAAAAACACATATTGAATCATTTTTACCCATCACTGAAAAATCTAAATGTTGTAAATTTAGTTTTATAGATTGGAAAACTGAATGATCTTTTATGTTAGAAATTGACTGAGTAAAATGGGTAATGTAAAAATCTGGGTGTTGCACATTGAGTTTGTAGAGTTCTTTTGTTATTTTTAATAGTGAAATTAAATTCATATTTTATATTGTTGTGTTGGCACAGTGCTCATAGTTTCCATTTTAGGCAACAAAATACTGTATTTAGTCTTGACTGCTTAACTAATATGACAGCAGGGCAGCAATAAAAAAAAACAATGCAACTCTTTTATTTCTGTCATCGTCAGAGGCCTCAGCTGTGACGGAAGCAAAACGTCGAAACATGTCAGGTATGTCTGAAGTAATATAAAATAACATTATGTTTAGTAACGAAAAGTTTTGAGATTTATTATTTAAACTTAATTTTGTGCAGGAAACACCTTCCTTTCTCAAGTTTTGACTAATATTAATTCAAATTCTTCTGAATGGGTGTTCTGAACTGTAATGTCATTGTGCTCTGTACAATGACAATAAAGGTCTCTCTAAATATTCTTATATAGAGATCTTTTGACGGGCACTGTTTTGACAGAGTCGAATTGTTACACATCTCTCCACATGTACGGCATTCAAATTTCATGCAGCTAGCACCTTCCTGTCTCGAGTTAAGACTAAAATTAATATTTCTATTTAAAAAATGCGGGTGCTTCCTGGACGTGTCAACCAAGCTACTTCTGGCTGCCCTCCTTCTTCAAACCACACCCAAAATAGTCAGTATTACCAATCATGTCTTTAACAAACTCCTCCCATAAAGCCTGTCAAACAGACCAATCAAGTCTTGGATAAATTTCCCCGACAAAACAAGAAACTTCTTCTTAGTGACTGCAGAGACCCCCTTCTCCCAGGATGGCACCCTGCTCTGGGTCCAGTCCTGACACAACTCTCAGATTGCACCATGGTTCAGCTACATGCTACAAGAGGCTGCGTTAGCATGACACCTCTGCCTTGTGCATTGCATCTGTCCTAAGCTGTTTCCATGGTAAGAATCAGCTCCCTGGGGCCCAGAAAGGAGAGGCAAGGAAAGAAATCGGATGAATGGTTTGAAATAAGAAACAGTGGTCAGGACTAACTCACCTACATGAAGTAGTGCTGCAGCAATCAACCCCCCCACCCCCCCACACACACACTGTCGAGGTGAAGAGGCCTCTGAAAGGATCTCACTGCATCCTTTGAACCTTTTTCCTTTTAACTCACCCAGATAAACTTTATTTTAATTCCAGCGTGCTCTATTTTTCCATTGTTTGGTTTTCCAAACGGTCTGTCTTATCTCGGCCGGCTGTGTCTGGATTGCTCTGCAGGAAGCCTCAGCAGCTCGGTCCCAACAGGGCTGGCATCCTGTTTAAAGGGTTCCCGTTGTCTTGAATGCCTCGCACTACACCTTTTTTAATCATGTCTCTCCCCTGCCTTTTGATTTCACCACATTTAAGCCCAGAAATGTGACGCCTGTCTCTTTGCTGATACTGTGTCAGCGAGTGAGCGCCCCATGGGTCGGATATTTGCATATTATTTCGGCTGCGACTGTGGGAATCTTCAATGGTAGAATTATCACTACAGAAAGAAATGAGCCAACTCTTCCAGGCTGATTTTCTTAAATTTTCTTTTTGGGCTGTTCGTCTTATTCATTCCTGCCTATATTTTAACAATGACTCATTTCTTCATGAAGATTACAGTCAGTTTTTTTAAATATTTATTTTAGGCATAAAAAGATGTGTTATATTGAATAGTTATATTTTATGAATTTCAAAGTCTTACAGAAATTGAGCTAAAATTTGATGTGGCAGTAGCTGAGGCTGATCTTCAGCTTATAATCTGAGCACTAACTGATTGTGTGAGGCTGACGTGTAAAACTTGGGCAATGACCACTGAAATTTGGTTTGTCTGTTAGCAAAATATCTCATGAACCACTGGACGAATTTGAATGAAACTTCATGGAATAATCATTGGGGGTTCATCTATAAACGATTAGTGTTTTGAACAAATTAATTTCAATTTGGCAGCCACAACCAGCTTTCAGTCCATTAAATGGACGTTATCAGCGGTTATCAGTCCCATAGAATGGCTTCAGACTGTTTACCTACTAATACGTCTACTAATAAGTTGGAAGGCCATACTCCAGTCTACTTGAACCTAACCCAGGTCATTTTCTCTAAAATTAACCTCAGTGGCTAAAGCTGGTTTATATTGCTGGGTTGCAGATGATGTAGTATCAATGTCATGAAATGCAGATGGGGGGCAGGAAGTAAATGAAGCCATGTTTTCTTCTGTTGATTTAGTGCCAAAATGCCTAAATTCTGTGCCGTATACAGTTGTCGCAGCCACTCTAATCAGGAGAAATATCAAAGTTCTTTTCATGTTCCGAAAGTAGTGTGTCACAAGGGAGTTAAATTTTAAAAACTTGCAGAAAAAAAACAGGACAAAAGTGGATCAACAATCTACAGCTAAAAACAGGAGGTGCAGAAACGAACAATGCAACAGTTTGCAGTGACCACTTTCTAACAGGTCAGGATTGTATCGTTAAATCATATTGTCAGATATTTTCCAGGATAGTTACTTGAATTTGGGTTTACAGAAGGTAAATAAATTATTTGCAAGTAGATCCAAGCACATAGAAATAACAGGAGTTAACTTGTTAGCTTTCACCTGCTCGTCGTAGCCTGTAATATGAGGTCTGCAGCACCAGATAGTAGTTTATGTTGATCGCCTCAACACCGGGTAAATCCTCCAGAATATATAACGTCATTTTTTATTAAGATAATATGAATCTTATCCTAAATGTACACATTTTTTTTTCGATATCTTGTCTGCGCCAGCCCGTTTAGGGCATTAGCTTACTCGCTGTGATCCATTTCGCTGTGTTTTGAACCAGAGCAAATCACTTCCTGCCCCCATCTGACATTGGCTGTGTCCAAAACGGCAGGACGGGTCCTCCGAAGGTCGAATTTGTCGGCCGCATACGTCACAGCGCCGCGACGAAGGACGTCCAAA
>NW_013952877.1:48965-58803 GCF_001266775.1 Austrofundulus limnaeus
TGTGTGTGTGTGTGTGTGTGTGTGTGTGTGTGTGTGTGTTATGTTTTCTAGCGATGCACATACTTTTTATTTACAAATTAATTAAAAGGTGTCAACAACAGAAGACTTGTCCATCCAGCCTTACACGTTGGAGCCAGAGTCTGGCCCAAAACCAGAGGAGAATTAAGATGAGGAAATTGTAGTCAGTAAGTCCAGACCTTATTTAATTCCGCTACAGATAATTTGACGTAATAGATCAGAAAACGACATAAAATAGGGAAAACCGAACGGGCTGGGATAATCTGACTCAAACAGAATTCAGAGATTTTTCAGCACCAGGGGCCTCATGTATCAACGGTGCATATGCACAAAAACCTTGCGTACGCCATTTTCCACGCAAAACTCCGGATGTATCAAAACTCAACTGAACGTGGAAATGTGTGCAGCACCACGCCAACTCCAGGGCTGGTGTCACATGTTTCTGTGGTTCTGGTTCCATTGGTGACACTTAGAGGTGATTCTGAGAAACTGGTCATGATGTGAAAATGATTATTGTTCACACCACGATTAACAATTATTACATCCACATGATTAACAATTATTACATCCACATGATTAACAATTATTACATCCACGATTAACAATTATTACATCCACATGATTAACAATTATTACATCCACATGATTAACAGTTATTACATCCACATGATTAACAATTATTATATCCACATGATTAACAATTATTACATCCACATGATTAACAATTATTACATCCACATGATTAACAGTTATTACATCCACATGGACGCAGTGAAATAAAGAACGCGCAAAGTTGTGCCAAAAATACATTTAACAGGAACGGATTCAGCCTTACTGAATTATATAATAAATGGTGTAACGCGCAGAGCTTTTATTTATAAACAGATAAAAATTTCTGATGACGAGTGGCTCATCAGCCGTTTTGAGGAAAAATCATTTTTTTAGTTTGGCACTGCTGCGCTCTGGGAGCACGATGGAGAAGGGGGCGCAACACAGCGAGTAGCCGCGTACGCCACACGTGCACGTGCAGCAGCAGCGATTGAACTGGGGTTCCATAGGAGCTTTCCAGGGGGAGCTGGCAGACCCATCGGGACTGTGTCAGTCCAGTCCACCCAAAGCTGAATCATGCCTAATGGAATCGTCTCATCCATATGATTCTAAAGGCTGAGTTATGGTCGCGGTCGAGCGCACACACCCTCGCCGGCGATGGAGGTGTTTCATACTTGGCGTTTACGATTTCTCCAAAATGACACGTGGAAGTACACTTTACAACTTGTGAAAATGCTGTAAGTAGGAGAACAAAAGCTAGACAGACAAACAGACTGCGCACAAAGGCTGCGGCGCGCGCAGTGTTTGTGGGGACTCTCCAACATCACTCACGTCATGAAAACTCTACGGAGATGCAGAGACTCATTTCTTAATATCAGCTATAAAATAAACTAAGATCTATGTTCTACCAAACATTTAAGTTCCTCTGTGTTTACAGTAATTATGGTAATAAACTTGTGTGCAAAGTTAATATTTTCAGACTCAGAATGGATGGATGAGCCGGTTGCGCAACACAGCAACGTGCACACACACACTGACACACAATCACTCATTCTTTGCGTGATAAACATATTTTATTCCTATTTTTACGTGGGATTTTTTTTCTCACTCACATTATATTTAATTCATTGTTTTTATGACTCTAGAAATCATTTCTGATCGCGCAGGGATGACTCAAACGTGTCCTTCACACATGCAGGAATTAATTTGCATCTGTTTAACATATGTTAATGAAGGCGTGTCAGAGGATGTGTCTTACCTGCGCTCAGTTCCACATTAACTGTGATGTACAAAGGCAATGTGCGTGGATTCAGGAGTACGCACAGTTTGATACATCTGGATTTTTTTTGTGCGTACGCAGTTTTCTGGGTTTGACCATACATCAGGTTTCAGTAAGAAATCCACGCAAGTCTTTGTACATGAGGCCCCAGGAGAGACTAAATTAAACTTTTCTGCACTCATAGAGAGTCCAAGACTAAAAGCTAACAGTTAACAGCTTAAAAAGTGGATTTTGCATGATATGTCCACTGTAAAACGTTAACGTTAACTGTTGGAGTCAACCCAGACTTTCTGTTAGCAAAATATGTCATGATCCAGTCTGCAGATTTCAATCAAACTTTGAGAAAGTACAAAAAGAAAAATAAGTAGGTCCTCTGGACGGGTTCTTCTTTAATGAAAGGTTTCATCTCTCCTCCAAGAGACTTCTTTAGTCTGAGGAGTTTCAGGTGAACTCAGCCTTAAAAGCACTGCCTCCAAATGGTGGACAAACAGGTTGGTCACATGCGAAAGAGGGCCTTTGAGAAAGTAATTTTAGGAAGAAAATCAATAACTGGTTAACTTTTGGTACCAATTCAAATCAAGATGGCCATCACAGCTTATTGATATTGCCCAACTCTTAAATTCCTACAGCTCAGTTTTACAGATGTTGATCTAAAATTCATTGTGGCTGCAGCGCAGAGAAAATTTCCACCTTTTTTCCCAAGATTTGACCAAAACATCTACAATCATTTTTAACACAAGATGAGTGAATGAAAGGCAGCATGCCATACACATTTTTAAAGAAATACTAGGAACTTAATTAGTTTTTTTCCCCAGTGCTACACCAATTTTATGTCCTTGAATGTTCTTTATCATTATCCTAGTTTATAAAAAAAATGCCTTTGATGGCTGCCTCTCGTCTTGTACTCACCTTTTTTTTGTATGAAGAAGATATTTCAGGCTTCGCTTTTACAGACAAGAGTTTGCTCTGGCAGATGCATTTGTTCTCTAGAGAGATGAGTTTTGACTCAGCTTTCGTCACCGCAGCGGAGAGTGTCATCTGCAGGGAGAGGAGCCCAGCATCTCTAACAGCCCAGCCTGTTGTGTTCTTTAAGTAGACGTGACAAAAAATTGTCGCGAACGGTTTCTAGGGACGAGCCCGGCCCGGCATGTTTGATCCACGTTTTAATGATGCGCCCTGTTGCACGCCTCTCGAGCTGAATTTCATCATAGAGAGGTGGTGGGGGGGAACAAACAGTGTGGAGTTGAGGATCAAAGTGTCATTTGAAACGCTATCATCAAACAGAGCTGAAGGGACTGACAGCTCCTCCCAGCTCCAGCTGAGAGAAGGAGCCTTTTGTTTCCCTCCAAGTCTGATGACTCTAGCATCAGCTGGGACGGAGCGGTGAGGAGGTGTGGGGGTTGGGGGCTGCAGACTGAAAGCAGAATATTGACTATAAACATCTTGCATTGAGTACATAATCTCCTTTACTGTAAAGTGCCTGTGACATAATATTGTTGTGATAAACACAAATGCATTATTGGAAAAACAACATCATTAACGTATTGTAACAATTCACGCTGCTGAGAAGAACAGTAATTGAGATATGTGAGCAGTAACAGGAAGTGGGTCCCTTTGTCACCACTTGTTATAGCACTGTGGCCGCGTCAAGTTAAAAAAATAAAAGCCAGTTATGTCACAAAACTAGTAAAATCAAGATCTTATCTTCAAATTTTTGTATGCCTAAGAGATTAATCACCCAATATCTCCATAAATCATTTCAGATTTATTATTTCCAGACTGTCTGGGAGATATAAATTACCTCTTCCACATAAAAAACTGTTTCTTAATCAAAGCCTCTCTGCTAAATCAATGCAAACCAAAGCTTACTTAGTTTTAAAGGGATCCCCGATTAGTTGTAACATTAGACTTTATTTGATAAACATATATTTTAACTGTAAAATAAAGACTGTAAAAATACTGTAGGCTGTTTAGTTTTGTACATTTTTTAAAATATATTTTAACACGGACGGAGCCATTTTATTTACATGCAAAGCATTCTGGGTAAATGATGTCATGGGTAGGTCATTGATACGAGGCTGCTAGCGAGCTATATCCACGCTGAAGGTTAAAATTGGACAATATCTGATGATCGACTCTTTTAAATGAAACCAGAGAGCGTTGACAGAGAGGAGAAGGTAGAAATGACTCAGCCTGGAACTGAAAATATGGATGGAGGACAACAGAGCTGCTTCATGGAAGAAGAACTTCAGCTTAGCCTGTTAGCCTTTGTGCTAGCACTTACGCTAAATTGCCTTATACGTATGTGTTAGTTCGGTGCTAGTGTGACAAACAAGCTACAGTAAACTTGAGGTCCTCCATCCATATTTTCAGTTCCAGGCTGAGTCATTTCTACCTTCTCCTCTCTGTCAACGCTCTCTGGTTTCATTTAAAAGAGCCAATCGTCAGATATTGTCCAAGATTAGCCTTCAGGGTGGATATAGCTTGCTAGCAGCCTCGCACCGATGACCTATCCACGTCATCATTTACCCAGAATGCTTTGTGTGTGAATAAAATGGCTCCATCTGTGTCCTATATTTTTAAACTTTTAGTTTAAAAATTATAAAAACCAAACATGTTACAACTAATCGGGGATCCCTTTAAGAGTGCATGTTTTCTCTATAAAAACTGAATGGAGTCTATTGTTCGTTGTTTGTATCCTGACTCCAGGCACGTTCGTCTGAAATCTCCAGGCTGAATAATTCTTTATAGTTTATGTATCGTGGCTACAGATGTTCCCTCTTCGTTTTCAAAGCTTCTTCCTGAATCTGACTGCAGCTCCGTGGAGGCAACTTCCCTATAACCTGAAGGTGTTTGTCAATCATTTTTCTTTGTGCACAATATTTGGCAGGTTTCGGCATGGGACACCTGCCCCAGAATTAATCTTCAAGGTCTCCTTGTTTATGAAAAGCATCGTCTGTTTAGGCACAAATTCACGCTTCAGTGTCAGAATACTGCGCTTCCCTGAAAAGGCAGATTATAAACAGCGCCGAGATGCGACCCATTTATTTCTGCTCTCTTCACCTCCGACCCTGCCGGTCCGCCCTCTTCATCCTCCAATCGTGCACTTATTCACCGAGATGCATTTTTCATATCAGGCCTTGAAATATTAAAACCCTTACACAACATGTGCTCAGCCATGTGGACATAACAAGCATGTCAGGGCAGGAGGGCTCGTCTTCACATGTCAGAGTTTATTTGTGGCAGTTTGGATTTGTAACAACGTTTAACCCACATAAACTTCTATTAAAACATGGAGATACTCCTTAAATTCATTACAGGTCTAACATTTCTGGAGGAATGAAAACATTCTGGGGTGAGATTCTTTTGCCACGTCTACGGCTACGTTCACATTCAGGCAGTGTGACCTTAATCTGATTTTTTCATGATGGTCTGAACGAGACAAACCCAAATCTTTCTGATCAAGGTGTTTCCAATATGTGGCAAAAAAAAAATTAGATATATATCTGATGTTTTTCATGTGTTTCATGCAACGTATCAGTGAGGTGAGAGTCAGCAGATCCATTGGATTATTTAGGATATTGGAACTCTGCAAGTCTTCAGCTACAGAGCAGAAGTCCAGTTGCTTTTTTCTTTTAATCTGTCATGTCCTGGATAACTGAGAATCCACAGAAATATATGATCGTACTGTTAATGTTGGGACATATTGATAGTAAAGTGATGATTAGAGTTGTGGCACCGATTTCCTTAGTTTTGGGAGATTGTCCGATACTTAGATAAGATTGATTGAAAAGATTGTCTTCTCATCTACCTCCATAAAGGTCTGAAAATCAGCCACTGTCCCTTCTACTCTGCTGTGAGCACTACCTTAATGTTCAGTTCAAACAAGTTTGTATTGTTTCAGGGTATTCTTCCATGTTTTTCAATAAAATAAGACTGGAACATTGAAGGTGTATTGTGACCTTTTAACACCTGACAGTGTCAGCTATCGGCCAAAATCTGAATTGGCAGATCAGACTTTTTAAAGATTGAAGATTGGACAGAAAACTGCAACCCTAGTGACAGTTTTGATACTTTAGTTAGTTTCACTTTCAGTATGTCGCTCATGATTGTACATGCTAACATGTAGAATCCATATTTATTTTTGGAAACTCAGCCTGACGTCATGTCTTCCTCTGAGCATGCAGGTTATCGGATGGACAGTTATTCTCCATCCAAGGCAAACACATCACAAAAATGTGCAAATAAAGTCACAAAACACTCGCTGTCCTCTGCTTTTTAAAAAGACATAAAAACTGAAGCTGTGATTGCAAGATTTTAAAAATAGTGGGTTTGATTCTTGTGAAGATGATCTCATGATTGATGTTGCTCTCTGACCAATCAATGGTCTGCAGTGTGCTGATGTCAGATCTTCAGCTCAACTCGGCTCGCTTGGAACCTTAGCTGAGGTCCTAGAACCTAACACATTCTCACTCAGAACTTGTCACATATTGATGCTTTTCCAAGGTTCCCTCTGCGTCTTATTTTGATGCGTCGGGTACACCCTTCGCGTCACTTATTGACACACCAGGCATTTCTGTGTTCCCTCAGCGTCCAGTTTTGACGCGTCGGGACTCAAAATATAGGGATCTTTGAGTTGGGCTCCATGGTTAATATTAGGGATCAGGGTCCTTGTTTAACTTTAGAGAGTGGGTCAGGGATAGGATGTCTAAGGCGAATATTAAGTAATTTTAGGGTTTGGGACACATAGTTGATGTGAATTTCCTACACTTTCTAAAAATGATTAATTTTAGCGATCAGGGTTGATGGTTGATTTTAGGTACTAGGGTCAGGGATAAGATGTCTAGAGTAAATAAAGGCAATTTTAGGCTTTCGGACAGTTAGATTTGTGCATTTTCTACACTTTCTGAAATTATGACAACAGATTCCGCTCTATCTCGTCACTAACTGACGCTAGAAGGGTACCTGACGAGTCCAAGCCAGACGCAGAGGGAACCTTGGAAAAGCGTCTATATGTGACGAGCTGGGAGTGAGAATGGGCTGGAGAACCGATTTGGAAACAGGTGGGAGGACCTCAAAGGAAGACTCTGAAGCTGGGCT
This sequence comes from Austrofundulus limnaeus, assembly GCF_001266775.1. NCBI lineage: Eukaryota > Metazoa > Chordata > Actinopteri > Cyprinodontiformes > Rivulidae > Austrofundulus > Austrofundulus limnaeus. Next base: position 55,912 of record NW_013952877.1, read on the forward strand.
GAGTCGACGGCCAAGTCCATAGTATATCCTGAGCTGCACTAATCCTCCACACACTTACACCAATGCATTTCACACAAGCTTCTGGAGTTTGAGAAATTGTAAAAAATAAAAAAGAGAGTCCAAACACCCTGAATCATTAGCAATTTGTTCACCTAGGTGATCACCTAGGTGATTGCTCATAAATCGCTAATCGAGCTGGCCATGTTCCCAGACATCAGCTTTCAGAAATGAAGTGAGCTTTGTGGAACCAAAAGTGGCAGAACTCAGCTGTGCTGAGGTGGAACGCGAAGCATTAAATGTGTAAACTTTTAAGCTTGTTATAGGAAAACCACAATCAGGTGTACTTATGATCTGTTCAATTTGTGTAAACAAATGATTGCATAGTCTTTATGAATCAGCTTGAACTCGTCTGAACGTTCACTTATTGTGTCACTTTTCACTTCGCACAGTCAAGATATTAAAAGTAATGAGAAAATACCTTGGTACAAACTTTCCTCATACTTTATGTATGAGAGATGTAGGAAAAGCTTAATGCCACCTTAAGCCTACCCCCTACAAATTTTTTGCTCTTTTCTACATTTTGTGCTAATTTTCAATATATTGAGCTAAAGAAATGAGCTTTTTCAGCTTTTCAAGTTTAACTTACAATAATACTTTTGCTTTTAAACATATTCAGCTCAATTTCAGCAGCTTTCAGCTTGCGTTTTCAGCAACAGGCATTCACACTTGCACTTTCGCAGGAAATACTATTTCTAGTTTAACATGTTTTACATGGGAAAACATGCTATTTTCATATGTAAAGTTGAAGAGGTTTTTCTACAAGAGCATCCAGTTCTAAATGAGGGCACAACTAGATTCACTGATGAATCTGTAGCTGTTATTCAGCAGGAGGTAATACTTCAGCTGAGGCTGGGAGAACGACTCTCACAGAGTGGCTTTACTTTCATTTTCTCCTGATGAAGACGCTGCTCAGGTTGCAGCAAAATAAGCCCTTGCCCTCGACAAAGTGATTGACCCTTGGAATTATTGATGGTACAGGACACTGCGGAGCCTCAGTGTGTGAGTTCAGGGCGTTGCAGCCTCAGGGCGTGCCACTGCCAAATGAATTAACAAGGAGAGAAAGGAAGGTGGTGGTGGTGGAGGGCGCTGCTCTTCTCTGCCTGCCTGGCGTGACTGATGTGAGGGGAAATGTTTGGGTGCTGAGGAGTCTGCCCCGCGTCCCGGTGGAAGCTCATCAGTGGAACCACACCCCCAATGCCGGCTCATCCCGCTGCCCCCCCTCCCCTTCTCCTTCCAGATCCCCGGCCAGAAGAGAAGGCTAAGTGGTGCGAAGCAAGGAGCTCTCCGACAAGCTCCATTACTCCTCTTCAGCCAATTCCCTCGGTCCGCCTGTCAGTGAAGAGGTGATGTGCAGGGTGTTGGGGAGTGGTAGGTCGATCAAATGGAGTAGAAAAGAGCAGGGTCTCGTTTATTTTGCAGCTCACTCGTATGCCTTTTAGTAACTTTTGTAATGGAGGCTCTAAAAGTAGTTAATTCTGGCTCATAAGTGAGACTTCTTTTAGTGCATTTTGAGGTCGGTTTGCTTTTTCTCTCCGCCCGAGAGACAGACGAGTGGGAGGTTAAAACAGACAGGCAGAACTGTGTCATGGCTAACTTGAACCTTGTTAGTATTGATCCTTTCAGATTGAGCACCCTTTCATTTATAATTCATCTCTGCCTGATGGGCAGAGATGGATGTTGGAGAGGGAGGGTCTGGACTCAGTTTTAGTATGTTTTCATTAGCAATTCAAAGTGTTTTCTTGTGATGGCACTGATAATAGCGATAAGCCACCTGGGGATTGTGGATCTTCAGGGTAGGCAGGCAGAGGCCCCATGTCTAGTGATTTATCCCCGCCCTGTCAAGTCTGATGGGTGCTCCTGCCGGTCCTGCTGTGTTTTACAAGAGGCCAGGACATCTCCCACTGACTGCTGCTTCGTGGTCCACTTCAGGGAATGTCAGTCTGAGCAAGGCGAGTGGAGGGGATCACTTCCCATTAATATTTGAGGAGCTCTTGTCGCTGCAGCTGTTTATTTAACCGAACACGCTTCGGGGCTCCCCTGACGAGCGATGCAGAGGACCTGACAGTGTCACCCCGTCCCTCGCTCCTCTTGTCCTCCCCCTAAGACTCTCACCTGTCATAATTCTACTGTGTGCCTTCCTACTTGCCACCTTCTGTGGGTTATTTGGTGTTTGTGCCACCACGTTACATGTCGCATTTTATGACTGGGATGTCTTGTCTGTTGGTAAACATGTCCGTATCGGTGGTCTCCTCAATCATGATTTTGTCATAAAACCGTGTTTGTTTTGTGCCCTCTGACTAAGGACCAAACTCTGCCTTCCTGTTCCACCACAATAAAGAAAGTGTCAAGTGTTCACCCACACAGGCCCTGTTAGTCCCCCCTCATTTCTCTGACGTGCATATCAGTGCTCTGGAGTCAGACAAAGTTCAACAGTTCATGCAGATTTAATAATGTTTCTGTAACCCCAGATTTTTAATGGTGTGTCTTAAAACGTGTGCAGTCACTAAAGTAAAAGGCTGGCCTCTCAGCCACTTCCAGTGGTCTGGTCTTGTCTAGAAACTGTTCATCTCTGTGCTGGGGCTGATATGACACGTATCTTAACACTGCCAGACAATCTGACATATCTTGTCTGATTTATACAATCTGATACTTTACATGTATTAAATAGCAGCAATATGATTCAGCCCTGCATATGATTTGATTTGATTTGATTTATTTAACTGGAAAAGATTATTAAAAATCAAGCCTGACTCAGCATAATTGCTGTTTTACAGCAGGTTCCTGTTCTGCAGCACATAAAACACTCAGAATTACAGCATCACGATCACATCA
>NW_013952877.1:59868-70523 GCF_001266775.1 Austrofundulus limnaeus
GACAAAAGATTATCTTGAAGCCAACCATGAAATGTCTGAAGATCTGCTTGTAACTGACTATTAATAGATTCAATATTGAAATCAGACAAAAAAGAATGGTATCATCAGTATACATGAAAATATTTGAATACTTCAATATTTTTGGAAGGTCATTTATGTATAATAGGAAAAGCAATGRGCCCAGTATGCTACCCTGCGGAACTCCCACGGAACATGGCAGAGACCCGGACACAGAGCTTCCATGTTTCACAACCTGACACCTATCAGTCAAATAAGAGGAAATTTGATGTAATTTAATATGTTTGGTTCAGCACAAGAAGATTGAGTATCATAGAAAATGAGGTAAAAAAGAACGATTCTTCGTCAAATACTGAGTATAATTTACTAGTAACAGAAATGTTGCAATCAAGAATTTTTTGTCCCTAATACAATTCTAAGTCATTTAGATTTGAGTATCAGCCAATATCAAGTCTCCTGCCGATACATATATCATTTAGCATTTTCATACAGCAGTCATGCAAATGCCATTATTTAACTACAATAAAGTTATTAAAGGGGCAAAATCTTTTTGGAGCTTTTTATCATGTTATCCTCTCATCAAAAACATGCCCAGAGTCTTGCTTTGACTCATTCATGCATGTTTGAGAAATCCTGTAGTGTCCTGAGGCAGCCAGGCAGGAGAGCAAAAACAACCGGTTGGGACTAGAACCTCCTTTTGGGATCAGCCCCTCCTCAGAGCTGTGTCTCCGAACTGAGCTTCCTCATCACAGAGCACAGTTCCCCAACCCCTGGCCCACCCCGTGACTCCTGCAGGCTATAGGCAGCAACAATTAACAAACAACTGGTGAAACCGCACATTTGCTGAGCTCCTAATACTTCTCTGTCCAGTCCTTTTCAGATTAAAAAATGCCTTTGAGGAAATGTATTTTCAGATGCCAAGGATGACATGGTTCTTATTATGTGTTTCTCAGGCATATACAGTATTTAAATTCTATACCATAATAAAGTAACTATGTCACCTTCAGTTGATATTAAAATGTTGTTTATATGTATAAATAGAAAATAAACTTGACCTGGCCTCTGTCTCTTTAAGAACCTCCTTCAACTTCTGTCCCGCCCATTTCAGCACGGGCTGGGTGTGTGTGCTCTGTGATGAGGAAGCTCAGCTTGGAGACACAGGATGTGTCTCAATTCCTAGCTGGGCCACGTAGGCCACGTCCTCGCTGGGCCGGGTAGGCTGCTCAAAACTGCTGTGAAATGAGACGGTCTACCCTTCGCCTGAAGTCGGCTTCACGTGAGTTTGCGTGACCATGTGCTGTCCCTTTACCATAGTGATCAGTTTCATGTCTTACTTAAAATACGTAGGGACGTGTATTTACACGTCTTTTTACTGGAAGAATAATTTCACAGTTAAAACCTTACATGTAAACAAATTAGACATTAGATAGACCTTTATTGTCATTGTACAGAGCACAGTGAAATTACAGTTCAGAACATCCATTCAGAAGAAGAGAGAACATAACAAATAAAGAAAACATTAATAAATCGGGTTTAGCTCCAGTATCTACGACAAAGTATTAAGGCCACACAATGAGATTCTTTTATTATTACGACAATAAAGTCATAATATTATGAAAATAAAATCATAATATTACGGGATAAAAAGTCATAATCTTACATGACATGTCCGTTTTCCATTCATTTCCTCCTTATTTTCCTCTCACCTGCTGTGTACAGCCATGTGTCTGTGTTTATAAAGTAGTCCACGATCACTTGGGTCACTGTTAGATTAATATGATTTCATCCAAATTAACCATGTGACGACTAAATCTGTCAATGCATCCATTAATTACAACACAGCTTCAGTTTATCATGTAATCATTTGCACAATATCCAAGTCCTACTACTGATAATTTGATGCTGATGTGCTAAAAGATTAACTATTTATTTTAAGCAATACTAACGACTTGACAACATTCCTCATTTTAATGCAGTGATAACTGCATGCTTTTTCATGTAAAGGCTAGAATATTATGACTTTTTACTCGTAACATTATTACTTTAGTTTTGTAAATTACGATTTTATTCTCAAAATATTATGACTTTAATGTCATAATGTTATGATTTTATTCTTATAATATTATGTCTTTAATCTCATAATGTTATGACTTTATTCTCTTAACTTGTAGTTGCATTTTCTTTTATTTAACATCTTATTGCAGCATGACTTTCATCAGCTAAGTCACGAAACTTACTTTTAAAAGCAAATCCTTCGGTCCGTGGTAATTTCCAAACTACGTCAACACGTTAAAAAAAAAAAAAAAACTCCACCGTCTTCATTTCTCTGTTTATTTTGCTGCCCGCGCATTGAATCCTGGGATATCCTCGGCTGGTGAGGATATACAGATACATCCTCGGATTTCGAGAGTTTGTCGGCCGCATTCCTCGGCTGCATGATGAGGAGCCTTCGAATTGGGACAGTCCTCTGTGCGGTGCAGTGACGTATGCGGCCGACAAATGCGCGCTCATGAGGACCCAGCCCCTGAACTGAGACACAGCTACAGCCCAGAGGAGGGGCTGATCCTAAAATGTGATTCTAGTCCCACCTGGTAGTTTTTGCTCCCCTGCCTGGCTGCCTCAGGACACTACAGGATTTCTCGAACACAGATAAATGAGTCAAAGTAAGACTCTGGGCATATTTTTGATGAGAGGATAACATTATAACATGATATAAAACTCAAAGTTTATTTTACATGGTATTGTCCATTTAAAAAATAGTTTGAGTTCATTTTTGGAAGTAACCCTCCGACGAAAAACAAAAACTATATATTTGTACAAGTCACTTTACGGACGATAGCTTTCTGAATAAAAGGGTGTTTAAGGTCGTATTCAGACCTGACAATTTGCTCCACTTTAAACGAACCAGAGTTTGTTTCCAGCGTTGGTCCGGACCTTTTGTGCAGGTGTGAAAACACTCATGCGAACTCTAGTGCGGATCAAACAACCGGACCGAGACCCGCTTTTTGAGGTGGTCTTGGTTAGCTTCCAAACAAACTCTGGTGCGATTCGCTTCAGTTCGCTTCTGATGTGAATACAGACCAGACTCTAACCGGACTAACTGCATTAAACATGCACATTTTTGGACTTCACAGGCCACCGTTGCTGAGCTAAACTGAAATCATACCTGTTTCGTCGTCTCCTGTTAGCAGCTCTGCTGGCAGCATGAAGTGGGTCAGAACACGCAGAGCACCTCGTCTCCTTTGGGTCGCGGGACACATTTACGTGACGTTGCCCCAAAATTAGAATATCATCACGGAACCACCATTAAATTAGCTGCTTCTGACATTTTAAATGCTGTTGCAGTTGTACTATCAGCACAAATGTGCGCATCAGAACTGCAGCATGCAGGACTTCCATGTTTTCTTCTGGGTCTATGCGTTCAGTCCCGTCCCCGTCCTTTCTGTCCAATGGGAGCAATGATCGTCAGCCTCATGGCTTTGTTTACAAGTTATAGTTCGTTTGCAAAAAAGCACAATGTGAATGCAAACTGCACCAAATGAAAAAAAAAATAAAGTCCACTTTTGGTCTGGACAAAACAAGTGGACCAAAGGACTTTCCTGGTGTGAACACACCCATCACAGTGGACTAATAACAAGATTGTCAGTAAAAGACGATACAATTCCAACACTCTGAAGGAAACAAACACAGTTGTTGTCTGCTCACGTAAGCTGAAAAACAACTCAAATTGTTTTGTTTGGTTGTTTGGTCTATCTGTGATCTAAGGTTACCATTCTTAACTTACATTATGATCTGTGTTATTTAGTTGGCTTACATCATATTTTATTAATTAATAAATTAGCTTAACGAGTGTGTTAGGACGAGTGGGAGATATCTTACTATCTGAAATGTTGCTCCTGTTCTTCAGAAAACTTACTTTACCGGTCTGACGGTAAGGTTCAGTTTTATCCTGAGTTACATTTTCCCAAACTGACATTGTATAATCTTTCTGATTTTTTTTAATTATTATTACAACGAAACAGGCTACAACGCTCCAGGTTGTAAAAAGCATGAAGCTATTGTGATGATGTGCAGAAATGGACGGGACGGAATCGATAGGAGGTTCTTAAAGAGACGGGCCAATTTCAAACCGTTTAGAAACGGTTGTGATATACTAAGTGATTTATTTTTGATTTATACATATCAACAACATTTTAATAACAACTTAAGGTGCCATAGGTACTTTTTATGGTATAGAATTAAACTAAATGCCTGAGAAACATGTAATATTGGCCCTTTAAAATCAAAGCAATCATGTGTGGACACCTCAGTTTTTTATTGCCGTAAAGATAACTTGAGTTTGTATAATTTCTTAAAGATTTAATTTTAATTTTAAGCAGAAGCCTGTAGAAACAAATCTGCTTGCACTCTTTTATTAAAAGTAATTAAATAAACCAAATTTATCTGTGCAAAGAAATAATCAACAAATGCATCAAAATTAAGTGCAAATCTTGAATCTTGTCTTCCATTATAGAATACAAAGGAGTCAATTTCTCTCACAGAATTACATCTTAATTTTTATATATAGATTAATAAATAATGGATATGAATACCCAAAGTAAGATGTAAACATGTCTTAAATTAACATATGACTAATAACATTATCTTAAAAAGTGATTTGCATGAAAAAGTAGTTTTAATTTTTCCCCCAAATTATTATTGTGCCACCAGATACAGCAGTATCATTACTTCAGACCAGGAGTTGATTCTTCTTAAATATTTTATACCTGTAAAAAGATATTAAACCTCAAAGAGATGTTTTTTTTCCAGTTGAAATATTTCTGATGCTTTATCTGACTTACCAGTGAAGAAGTTTAACTTTAAAACCAAAATTTCCACAAGGGAAGTTGTGTAAACGAAGGGGTGGAGCCATATGGGTGACCAGGGTGGCTCCCTGGAAGCAGACTGGTCACCCCAGTTGATTGACAAGTCACTGCATGTGGCATTAAAAGATGAGTAATCAGGGTAGAAGATAAAAAAAATATAGTTTGATTAAACATTTTTTGTCCATTAATCAAAATTGGACACATAATTATTGGTTTGTATATATTGTTATGTTATTATTATGTTATTGTTATATTGTACATTTATATTCTTTTTTTAAACACATTTATTTATAACATGTACAATTTTTGTTAAATAAAATCTCTATTAGATTTCACTCAGATCTCCTGTAGGCTTGAATTTGCTGAGAGTAACCTTGACTATGATTATGATAACATTAGTGTTTGTGTGTGTGCCCATGTTTTTGCTACTTGCTAGGGGTGGGGTTAGGTTTAGGACCAAGGTGTGAATTGAGTTTAGGTTAGTTTTATGGTCAGGTAGGTACCTGTGAGGTTAATTTTAGGGTAAATGGTCAGGGTTAGGATAGAAGTCAATGGAAAGTCCCCACAAGGATAGAGAGACATAGTAGGTGTGTGTGTGTGTGTGTGTGTGTGTGTGTGTGTGTGTGTGTGTGTTTGTTTGTGGCCTTGTTTTTGTTACTTGGTGGGGACAAATTTTCAGGAAAATGCAGCCTCGACTTCGTGTGTACAGTATGTGTAAGAGGGGGTGGTGGAGAGAGAACGAGAGATATCTTGATAAATAGAGATATCCATATGGCTTATGATATTGACCTAAGGAGCGTATAAAATACATATCAAGACATTATGCTTGTTAGGTACCAGGTTCAAAAATCAGAATAATTTATTTATGTGTCTCCCTAAAACGTTTTTGCCACCCTTGTATAAAAGTCTAACTCTGCCACTGGGTTATTTAACCTTTTAGATATTTCACTTGTCATCTGAGGAACTTCCTCAGTTTAAACTGAAAGAAGCAGAAATGGTAAAAGCATCCTGATTAGATAAAAGCATGTTGTTTAAACAACTGTACAGATTTATTATTTATAGCTCTTATAAATGTGGCTATAATCTTTCATTCATTTGTTTAATCAGTCAAAAACAAAGAACCATTAACAAGTGATAAACTTGATTGTTCATAGCTTTCATAGAATCATTCTTCACCCAGTTTTACCGATAAACAGCCAAGATAAAGTCACAAAAAGAACTGAGATCAGCTAAAGGTTTTCGGAAGATATCACATTTATTTAATACATCCACAGTTGTAAAAACAAGACCTGGTTTTATGCTTTCCTTGTTGGCCTCCTGTTTCCAACCTTTGAGATAAGGTGCCAGGTAGCTCTTTATTTCCTGCACATATAAGGAATATGTCACAGAAAAGGTCAGACCATATCGATCTTCATATCTGTCTACTGTCAAACGATCCTTTCAGCAAAGGCCGTCCATTGTGGAGGCTTTACCACCGAGACAAAAGATGGGACTAAACAGAACAGAGCAGACGGGATTTAAAATGGCCTCTTTCTACTTTTAGGTCAACTGTTCTTTTTATCTTCGTCTTCATTTTTTTATCCTGCTGTCTGGAGGCTCTGTTCCTCTGAGTTGAGTGGGATTTGTCACAGGTGTTAGCAGGATACTCTTATTCCCATTAAACCAAAGACTCTTTTTCTGTCCTGGTTTAAACCTGCTTTGTTATTTTTTCTTCTCAATGATAAAGTTAGACATAATAAAGCTTAAGAAAAAGGATTAATTTATTGGCTGTGATGGAAGGTCTGCTTGTGTGTGAATAAGACGATACAAGATTTTCAGCCTCCCTGAGATGCAGTAGCTTTTCATTACTCTTTAAATTTGTTTCGTCCAACATTATTTGCACATCTTTTGCTGTTAGCTCTATACTCATGCGGTTTGTTTATAGCAGCTTGAGTTTTGTGTTCTTGGAACAATTTTATTGAGCCAAACTAAAGATAAATACACCTGGGGATGTTTGAAGACTGGCTTTAGGTCTGTCTGTGTGCACGTTTGTTTAGTCTTCAGATAGGTCTGTTACTTTGGGTCTAGACACACATATTTATAAATGGCAATAAGATTTATACATTTGCTAGATTGATAAAAACTTTTTTGTTGTCAAAATATGAACAAAATGTAGACTGAGTATTAATTTGAGTATTCATTCTAATTTAAATTTTTGGATTGTTTTTGTTGTATTATGTTCATCACTGATGTTAAAAAGATCATTTATTCTTATTTCTGCTCCTTTTCATTGGACTATGTTGTGATCATGTTTTTGACACAACGTTGTTGTATTATTTGTTTGTTTCTATTATTATTTGTTTGTTTATTTATTTGTTTGTTTTTATTGTTATTTGTTTGTTGAATGAAATAAAGTTCCATAATAAAAAACACAATAATAATACTAAAAGCAGCCTTTTGCAATTTAAGGACTGTATTTGCTATGTGTTAGAAAAACAATCAATAGTTCACAGTGGTGGGCACAACTAATCTAAAAGCTAACGTTATTTGCCATCAATTTGCTAACTAGCGAGTGCTAAACCAATGAGCGTGCAAGAAAATAAGCCATTCCCCTCAGGGATAAATTAAGTATTTTAGAATTGAATTGAATTGAATTGAATAGGTTCTCCAGATGATATCATTCCTCCTCTTTTATTTAAAGAGGTGTTCCTCACAGTAGTCTATTTTTAGTGTGGTCCCTGGAAATTTTAAACATGCAGCTGTCCATCCTTTGATTAAGAAACCCAGTCTTAACCCCTCTGTGCTTGATAATGATAGGCCGATCTCTAAAGTGCCAAGTTCAACCAATTAATGGCATATTTAAAGGGACAGAATATTTCAGAAGTTTTACAGTCTAGTTCAGGGGTGCCCAACCTTTTTTGAACCAAGAGCTTTTGAAGTTGGCACTTTGCCGAGATCTACTCATCCAGTCTCAGTATAAAAAAAACATAATTTTTCGTCTCCTTACTCCTCACTTCTTTAAAGTAAATAAAGCAGAATGTAATGTGTTGCTAGTTTTATTTAATTTAAGTATTGTCAAACAAAACTATCTACTTAACCATATATTAACCTACAAAAAAAGAAAAGATAAAATCCTTACTTAACTCCTGACAGAGAAACAGAAGAGTGATGCTCGAACTTTTTTCAAAGTCAAAGCACACAATATAAAACTCTCTCGTTTATACTATTACAAAAAGTGACTTACGATGGTGCAGATTCACAAATCTCCAACAACTATTTCAAACCTCAATCTCTGTGCAGCATGCAGGATGTGTGTCATCTGCAGGTTTTGAAGAGCTCAGTCCCTCACTGGTCCAGACTGCTGGCTCCAAAGGGCCATTCAAAGAGTTCCACCTGTTCACCACCTATCAGAAAATACATAAACACACAGCCACTTTAGGTAGAGAAAACAAGGGCACACCCAAACTGCAAAATAAATAAATAACACAAAGGTGCCAGTCAGTGTAAAAGACACTAGTCTGGTCTAAACTGCAATAAAAAAGACAACATACAGACACATTGTGACAAGTCTATAGGAGACAACCTTTTATGCAAGCTAAATAAAAATAAATGTATGTCTACCTTAGTGGGACTTCTGACACTGAGAGGAGGCCAGGGTCTCATAGGCGGGCATTATGAGGTGGATGAGAGGCGCAGGCAGGTCTCCAGATGATCATCAGTCTTTGTGGATCTGTTCTTGGACTTGATTTTCATGTGAGTGAAAGCAAACTCACACAGGTCTCCACCCATGCAACTTGTTGCTCAGGATTTAATCCTAATGTCATTTTGCAGAGTCAAAACCTCATTCCATAGCAGTCCAGCTGAGACACGGACACGAATTTGGTCTCAATGTCATCCATCCTGGACAAATGCACATCTTTATAGCAGCCACAGTCTCACTTTTATTTTTAAAATCATGGAAAAACACGTCTGCAGCCTCAAATGCTTCTTTCATAACTTCATCATCCCTGAAAGACCTTTTTTTGTGTTGAGCCAGCATGCAGCTAACCTGGTATGAGGCTATCGTTGCAGCCTTACCTGTTGGACTGAGTGAAAACTAAGCTGCAAGCTTCAGCTCTGGAACATTCTGAGCTTGGTTTAGGAGGGAATTCGCCTCGTAGCGTGGCATTGCTTTGAAAGTAATGCTGTTCCACGTTATCCTTTTTGGACAAGGCAGCGCTCAAATTACATTCGAGTCCTCTTCCCACTCCTGGTGAAAATAATATGTTTTTGTTTGCTTGTTAGCTGGTTTGTCATTCATTTTTTCCCACCTCTCTGCCTTGTTTTAGAACACGTGACCCTAAAGTCTCGCGAGATCATGTTCGGAGTGCGGTTTCACGGCACCCAATACTTGCGAGACTATGTCTGTGAGAATTTACAAAATGGGAAGCGGAGGGAACTGGAATGTGTTTAAAATCCTCCCGCCTCCCACCTCCACTGCTTCTGCCGGAGTTAGAATGATGCTACTCCCCCCACCTCCACCGCTTCTGCCGGAGTTAGAATGAGGCTCACTGAGCTTGCGGACATGTCCTGGGCCGGCCCGTCAGCTGTTAGAGTCTTTGTTAAAGTTTAATGATAAAAAGACTGAGGGGATTGTCTTTGAAAGCTGTAGATGTTGGTTCATTGACCCGTACAACAAGCCAACTGTTACTACTCTTGTGGTAAAAACTGATTCTAGACTAAAGTTACAAAACCACATCATTTAAGTAAATGACAGTAAAGTCAATTATTTCTGAGCAACATTTTAAAACAGTAGTCCACGCTTTTGTTACCACTCAGCTGGATTATTGTTACACACTTTATACAGGCATCAGTGATTCCTGTATCTCTTAGCTTCAGAGGGTACAGAATGCAGCTGCGTGTCTTATAACTGGCACACAAAGGTTTGACCACATTTTCTATGTTTTCGTGTCCCTGCACTAGCTGCCCGTATATTTTAGGATTCATTTTAAAATTATTTTATTTCCTTTTAATGTTCTTAATGGCCTTACCCCACACTATCTGCCAGAGCTGCTACATCCTCAGAAACGCATTCGATCTGTCAGGTCAGGTGATCAACTGCTCTTGACTGTTCTTTTTCTGTGGAAGCTCCTAAATTATAGAACAACCCTTCCTCTGGATATCAGACAAGCCTCTTCCCTATCTGATTTCAAATCTCTTCTTAAAACCCATCTCTCCACTCTGGCCTTTGAACACCACTTGTATTGTTGATCTTTAAATTGTTTTTATTTGATTTTGACTGGCACCTCGTTTTTCCACGGCAGAGAAAACACTGGAAAAATAAAATGCTGCACTGGCGCATCTGGTTAGAGGTAGGTTCAGATATAAACACTGAACTAAACAAGTGTGTCATATAATTCCCCATTTATTCCACTGTGATTGCACAACATCATCAGAATCAACATGCTAACAAGTAGCAGCCATAGGCTACTTCTGTAAACATCTTGCTGAATGTGACGTCACGTTTTTGCGCATGTGTGTAGCATCAGTGCTGGAATCTGTTGTAAGCTGCCCATTCTCTCCGTGCTGAATCGGACAGCACAGAGGGAAGCAGAAACTGGTGCTGAAAAAGATACAGGGGTTTTTGTAACATCCCTAATGAAGAGTAAGCTTTGCTTATAGTTTCACAGATTAACTAAATGTGCCCACCACTGATAGTTCATATAAAACATATCAATACTGGAGGCTGAACAATGTCATATTTTAAATTTCTATTAAAAGCTCTGAGTTCCTGAATCCATCTTTATTAAAGTG
>NW_013952877.1:71778-79419 GCF_001266775.1 Austrofundulus limnaeus
CATCAAAATTAGCACAGAAACAGTACTATATAACATTTTAGACACATTCTAGACAGTTTATCAACTAAAAAAGTTAATTTTGGAGTAACTTACTCTTTAAATATATTTAGTCTGACAATACAGAAGCATTAAAGAACCCTTACTGTTCAGCCATTATTCTTCTGTGTTAGGTACTTATGTGAGAAAAAAGGGAAAATCTATAACCAAGCTAAAAAATCATTTTCAAATATATTATTAGTGGCATGTCATGCAGGATTTAGTTTAGAATGTGTGGAAAGAAAAATATGCTTTATGAATTTATTCTCCATCAACCCATAATCGTTGGTAGTTTTTTGCACATAAAGGATATCTGTAAATGTCATCCTGTGTTTGGAAAAATGGACCAAAATGGGCCAGAAATCTGGATAGATCCAGTGACTACTGAGAAATATCGGTTGACAACAAGGGAAAGACCTTGTGGCAGCATGGACAGACAGTTGACAGGAGGGAACAGACCCCACTGGGACAGACATGGGCTAGCTTCCCGTGTCTGTAGTTCTTCTGCTTACTAGCACATAAGAAACACCCTTTATAGCTACTAAGAGACTAAAGAAGACAATACCCTCAGAATCTGCGAGAGCGGGGGTGGAAGAAGGTTCATTGGTTGACACCACGTTAATAGAACTTGGACTGAATATGACTACGAGTAACAGGAGTACGAACCAACAGCAGGGGTGGAATGTTGAAGTCCGGCCTGTGGAGGTGGGGTGCAGAGGATTTGTAGCAGTGCCTACCATCAAGCTGCTGAAGGACTTGGGAGTTGGAGGCCGAAGTCAGCGTCAAGCCATCAGAACTATTTCAGAGGCAGCCGAGAAAAGCAGTCAATGGTTGTGGATAAGGGGGAAAGATCCCTGCTGGGCCCCAGTGAAAAGTTGATAAATGGAACACTGCAAGGACTGATCACCCTTTGCAGGGCCTTCCTCAGAAGAGGGTGTCTAGTAGTAAATGGCCGAAACACCCATTGACACTGAGGTACAGTATACTACTGAAGATGTTCCTATAAATCAACTTTTCTGAAGATACTGTTCTCCATCAACCCATATTGGGTGGTAGTTTTATGCACATAAAGGATGTCTGTAAATGTCATCCTGTGTTTGGGAAAAAATCTAGAGTTGTGTTTCTTCTTAGGTTTATTCTTTATCTTCACAGTTTGATATTTAAAGGGTCTGAGTAAGTCATACAACATGCTCTACTGTATATCTTACCAGCTCTATATTGGAAGCTGTGTTGGTCGTGCAGTTTTCAGAAGGGCAGTGAGAGCAGTTTGTTAGCATGGCACACACATGCAGAGAAAAGTGTCCAAACCCCGAGAAAACCCCATGAGAGGTGTTGGGTTTAACCACAACATTTCAGAGCAAACTGCTGACAAGACCCAAGGGTCTGCTGGTGACTGGATCTCCTTACAACACGCCAGTGTGAGTATAGATGCCCTCGTTAGGTTAGGAGAACAAAAATGAGACGAGTGCAGTGGGCTAATGACCAGCGAGAGGGAAAACATGCTCAGGAGCAGCTGTAGAGGACAAGTAGGTGATGAGAGGGCTGGCAAAATAATTAAAAAAGGAATATGTTTGGAATACTAAATCCAGACTGAACTAATTATTGCACTTCTACTAACATCTGATGAAATGACACTTTGAGAGGTGTTGGCCCAGTTACGACTCTAATGAAAAGCCACCACTTTCCTTTGCATTTAACCTCATTTACACAGTGATGTTAAAGCTTTATTAAACTCTTTTTTGCTCTGTTTCAAACAGCAACAGACAGCTGAGTAGAATTCTGAGAAAGTTATTTCACCTTGATGGTGTAAAGTCAGCAGCTCCCTACAGAGAGGCAGACAGTGGGATCTGAGCTTTTCTGAGAGGTAGCAATAGGTCCTTTAGACCACAGACCCTTTTTAAAGGAGCTACAAGGTGCAACATGTTTTTACCTTTATGTTTTGCATTTTTTTTATCTTTGTCCTCATCCTGTCATTAAACTTTGATGGTGTGACAGGGCTCTAGACTAACTCTGCACTGGTTGCACTGATATACCTCACTCTTAGCTGAAGACAATTGCACAGAACTTAGACGCACCCAGATTTCCAACCGCATTGCATTTAACATGGAACTTTTACAGTTTTGCTATTTTTTTTAAATCAAGGCAGTATTAACTCACAAATAATTAGTTAATAATCTTGTAAACATAAAGTTTTTTATTTGAACATTTAATGGAGACACATGTTTGCTTTAATGTGGGGGGAAACAAATGTTGGTCTGTTACAGTTCAATTAGAAAAACTGAAACAATGAATCTCACAGAAACTCAGCCTCTGCATACCGCGGTACACTCCTGTGGCAGTTTTCTCTCACGAGGAGAGAGGAGTTTGATCAAGAGGGCAAAGTTAGATGTATCTCTATGATAGCGGCACTCGAAACAAACATTAGGTTTTAGAGACTAAAGTCTCGGGTAGCTTGGGAGCGAAGTGTGGGAGGAGGGATCTGCTCACTCAGGATTGACCGGTGCTTTAAAGATGTCTCTGCTGAACCTGGCCATTTAAAAGAAAAAAAAATACCTTTAATTAACCATGCAAATTCAAGGGGAACGGAGATCTGTGCATATTTTTCATCTGGTCTGCTCTGATTGGATAAAATTGCTCTGGGGTTTGTTTGATTTGTTGAAAGTAGTGCCCATTTAAAACAGTATCATTTGACTGAGAGAGTGCAACAGAAAACAACCCATTAGTTTTTTGTTTGTTTGTTTGTTTGTTTTTACAGATGATGAAAATCAGTCGTAGCCACGTTCAAATTGATGAAAATCCGTTGTGGCAACAGAGAATTTTAAGCCCTGCGACATGGAGACTTTTGTTTCATTATGGCTTGTTTTTTGTGCAGAGCACAGTAGGGGTGGGTTGCCTGAGTCTTCTGTTGATCACAGCTCCAGGGTATTTGTGATTTATGCTCAGAGGTTATTTTGATTGGGGGTCTCTTTCCAGTCTGTGTTGTCAGTTGTCAGTTGGCAGGGTCATACCTGTTCCCCAGTACTTATATCCCCCCTGTACCTACTGTATAGTCCTCTGTGCCTATGTCCTGTAGTGCCTACAGTATATTCCTCAGTACCTATGTTTCCCGGCATCTAAAATATGTCAGATTGTGACACAATGCCTGATTGTAATTCAGTATTTTTTCCATTTGTTTTGAAGGGGACAAGCATCTTTTTTGACTTACATTATTAACCCTGGTACTGGCAAACATGGCAATGAACCCACAGCTGGCAGCTGACTATTATGATTACTATCACTGTTATAGTTATTCACTATATTTTAGCTTTTTTTCTGATTTTTTAAATTTTGTCAATATTAAATCTTGAGCATAGATTACATCATCATAAGCATCTCAAAATCACAAACTTTGATCATGGACTGAAAAAGATTAAAGGTTAGTTTGGCCTTTTTAAAATGAACCTGTAATATGCATGATATTGGAGTCTTTATATTAAACAAAAGCAGCAGCCTACACAATAAATGCTCTAATGAATAAAGTAACTCTTCATTAATGAATTATATATAAACTACACATATGCATAATATGTTTAGGTTCTTGTATAATAAAAATGAATCTCTAATTTAAGTGATGCAATTAGACAGAACATTCAGGCTGTTAACGTCTGATCTCTTTAGGCAGTTCACCTTGTCTAAATCACAACACATTACAAGGAAAAAAATTGTATAGGTCYTCTGGACGGGTTCTTCTTTAATGAAACGTTTCGTCTCTCTTCCAAGAGACTTCTTCAGTCTGAGAGTTTCAGGCAAAATTCAGGCTTTTGAGTCCTGCCTGAATTTTGCCTGAAACTCTCAGACTGAAGAAGTCTCTTGGAAGAGAGACGAAACGTTTCATTAAAGAAGAACCCGTCCAGAAGACCTATACAATTTTTTTCCTTTTGATTTTTTACCTGGATTACTGAGATGCATCAGGACAACACATTACAGTTTTTCTGAATTGTTTTGATGCAGTCAACTCAAACTTCACAATTTCAAAACTGTGAACACATAGGCCTAAACAGTATGGTCAGAGTGACTCACTTTGTTTGAAAATGGCTCTAACTGAGCCAAAACATTTAAAATATGAAACAAAAGTAAATATTGCCTCCAAACGACTCAACTTGCAACCAAGTGTCTGAGATTTTCAAATCCATTACACAATGGACAACAAAATACAGAACTCAATGCACCACTGCTGTTCTTTATGGTCTGTTACATCGCTTTCATGTCATTTGTTATCTTTCGACATGAGCTGTGTCAAACCTTCCTTTCTGCAAGAACTGGATCCAGAATCAGAAATGTTTTGATGCAGATTTTGTTTGCATGTCATTTTTTTTCAAGCTCTGTCTGAAAACTGAAATACAGTAAATATTGCAGAAAATACTGTAAATACAAACCAAAATAAAACCTATCAGAAAGAAATTACAGTAACAGTTTCACAAATTACTTCGGAAACTTGAGCCCTCCATCCATTTTGGTATAGAACACAAACATTGCATGTTTTAAGACCTGCAGACTGCTAAGTGAAGACATGAATTTTTAATGTACAGCACTTTGTATCAGCTGTGGTTGTTTTAAAGTGCTTTATAAATAAAGTTGGTATGGTATGGTATGGTGAAGGTGTGTCAAACAGGTGCTTCAGTGATTTCAGACGGATCTAGGTTGCTTCTAACAGTTGGGAACAGATGGTTTGAGTTTGGACTGATGGAATGGCATCTGTGTTAACTGTTTTGCAAAAGTGTGGAGAAAATGCCCAATAAGAAATGGTTAACACATTTGCAAGAGGTGACTTCTGCTCTGCTGAGATAGTGAAGATGAAAACTGAGTGGATCCGGGTTTCTTTAAGCAGGTCAAAGCAACCAAGAAGAACAGTAACACATCAGAGTAGCAAAGTGTTAAACGTCTTGAGTCTGGATGGCCTGCAGGTAGGCAGGAATGCAATCAAAGCAAACGAGAAGGAAAAGTCATTAACAGTTCAAAAACAAAAACTCATGAGCTGAATCAGAGTGGAAGTCTGGCTGGATCGATTATTATCAGAGTTTTAAGTTATGAAAGAGTGTTTTCTGTTTTTTATGGTGTTTGTTTTGTTTCTGTGGATTGATTGATAGAACTGATTCAATGTAGAATTTAAAAAATAAAAAATAAAATAAGCGCGTAGCAAAAACAACCTTGTGTTAGCTGTTAGGAGCATGTCTTTTGTGTGGTTACAACCACAAATTCTTTTTCTTTCATTTGACAAAAAGCTGCACTGTTTGAAAAATAATAGACAGCCTTGGGAATGAACTGAAATAATAAAAAGATAAAGCGTGCTGGAAAATTACTTTCTCGCTCGCTGAATTATTATTTTTAAGAAGTCTTTTCTTAAACAGTATCTTCTATTGACTGTTTTCCTTTGGGTGTCTGTTTCTTTTGTCTTCTTATGTAATTAAAAGTAGAATAAAAGGTGAATAATTTTTTTTTCTTTTTTGTTAAAGTAGTATAATCGATGGCTGTTGCTTTTGTTTCAGCAGCAGGAAGGACTTGGGTTGTCAGTGTGTTTTGTGTGTGCAATTTGAGCGACAGCCGGGATGCAGCTGGTTTCAGGCTCTTGGCAAGACGCTGAAGTGAAGAACACAGAGAAATTAAATCTACGACACAAAGCTGCCGTGTGACAGACGACGGCTGTCATTTCGCCTGTGGCTTTCCTTTAACCAGCGTGGCACTGCTGCTAAACACACACAAATGCACAGTCGAGTACAGCTATCTCTATGGGGACATGGCACTGACTTCCACCCCTTACCCTAAACCTAACCTCACAGGTACATTCTTGATCCCAAATCTAACCTAAAATCAATGCACACCTTAGTCCTAAACCTAACCCCCGACACACCAATGGCATTTTCCCTCATGGGACCTCAGCTTAGTTTCCCTTTTAGTACCAGCTGGTCCCCAAAAATAGGGGTGTATGCCAAAAATGGTCCCCACATAAGTTATGTTTCCATCGATGTTTTTTATGCATATTTTAAAAGTATTGCATTATAAAACAGGATAGAATTTGGCAGAATTCACAAAAACGTCCTCAAATTTGCAAAAACAATTTTTTTTGCTCGCATGAGGTGGTTTTTGGATTTTTTGAAAAAGAATGAATGCGCAAAAGGGAAGATGGAAACACATTTGCAGAATAAGTTCTGACGTAGCGAACATTTACCTCAATCAGCTGTTCCTACTGTCCAATAATTGCAGCAGCTGCAGCTGGACCCTCCTCCTGCTGTCGGCGTCTAACGGGATATTCCCGTAACGTGAAGAGAATTACTTTCCTTTCTCTACGTCTCCAGACAGCATGTAACATCACCAGAACTAGTTGATATGACAGAAAAATTGCAACTTTCCTGATAGCAACACATTCCTGATGACTTCTTTCCATTGTCCTGAAATGTGTACCTCTGCTAGTTTGCAAGTTTATTTCCTGTTTACTACAGCCATGTGTAACATCAGCGTCTGATGTAATTACACATTGTGTAGCCTGGTTGATTCGCTCCAAGCCAGAAGATGGAAACACGTCTGACGTACATTTCTTCTTTCGCAACATTTTAAAATTAGCTCAACGTTTACAATAAAATTGGTCGGAAACATAGTAGGGAATACCCGCACTCATGCACATTTATATTTCTGTCCTCTTTAGGACCATTCATTGACTTTCATTCATTTCCAGTTGTTTCTATAGCCAAACCCTGACCCATTACCATAAACCCATCCTCAATTCACACCTTAGTCCTTAACCAAACTCACAACCCAACAATGTTGTTTAGTCCTGACTGGTCTTTGGTCCCCATAGGGACTTCTGGTATATACCAAAAACAGGTAACAAATATGAATACACACACATGTTGGTTTTTCTTTCCTTGTGGGGACTTTGCATTGCCTTCCATTCATTTTTCAGTCATTCCTAAAACCTAATCATGACCTTTACCCTAAACCTAACCATTCCAGTATATACCTGACCCTAAATCTAGCTTAAACTCAGTTCACACCTTGGTCCTAAACCTAACCACCATCCAAAATCAGCATCTGTACTTCAGGCTTTGGTCCCCATGAGGAGCATTGCGTGTAGCTGGATGTGTTTTTCTGAAAAATGGTCCTCATGATGTAGCAAATATGTATCCACACAGAGAAAATCCAACAGGATTTTTTGTGAAAATGTAACAAAAATTAAAGAGCTAACCTTCCCCTAAAGACTGAATATCACTGACTGCCTTTCATACAATATTGTGGCATGTCACAGAGTTCCTTGTGAACGACTCCCGGCCACAGCCACAACAAATAATATCTATAGGACTAACAGAAATACAGCCAGTTTTGTGTTGGCTAAGGGCAGTTGGCTGTATCCCCCATCTTTCATTGGGTTGCCTACTAAAGTTAATCAATTATATGCAAATCTAATGATTATTACCTGAAAGTTTCAGTAAAATCTATTTAGTATTTCATGAGATATTTTGTTGACAGATAACCAGACTTAAAGAGTAACTTACCCCAAAATTAACTTTTTTCAGCTGATAAACTGTCTAGAATGTGTCTAAAATGTTATATAGTACTGTTTCTGTGCTAATT
>NW_013952877.1:84807-87550 GCF_001266775.1 Austrofundulus limnaeus
GAATATACCGTTTTTTTATTTTTTATTTTTTTTTGCAGGGTTGGGTGGGTAGGGCCTAACACTAAGCGGAGACTTGTCATTTCTATACTGGAGCAAAGTGTTCAACTGAGTGAATATTTTGGAAGAGCAGCGGCTCTCACAGAACTCAGCCTGTGTGCACCTCAACGCGCTCCAACAGCGCTGTGGAGGAGAGGAGTTTGGTCACGTGAGCAAAGTTGGACATATCTGTTAGAAAACGAAGCTCTGAACACATGAACATATAGTGGGTTAGATTTTAGATACCAACGTCTCTGGTAGCTCGGGAGCRAAGTGTGGAGGACGGGGTTTGCTCGCTCAGGACAGGAGCTGAAGGCTGACCAGTGTTTRSACTGCTGCACCGAGTCGACATCAGAAAGACCCGCCCTGCTCTGCTCTGATTGGATAAAGCTGTGGGGTGCGTTTGATTTGTTGAAAACAGCGTCTGTTTAAACATGTATCAGACTGGGCTGCCCAGTTTTCTGTTGCGGTCTCGCAACAGAAAACAAGCAGGTTCTCTGACATGGGCAGAATGACATCAGTCATGAAATTAGCATATCATGATATTATTTATTTTCACGGGCAAGTTTGTTTTACCGGTATTATCGTGAACGATATGATATGGCCCAGCCCTGCCAGACTCACTCAGTATTCTGGGAGATGTAGGTTGATGAAAGGCTTTAGCCGCTCGACTTCTCACGGCCCAACTAAAGCCTACTTCACACTTCCTCCAAACTGCCAAAATCACATCGGATTGACACAGTTTCATGACAAAAATTACATCACCTTGTTCTCAGCGTCAACTCGGCCGCCCCTTTTGTCACAACTCGCCGGCAGAACTTTTTAGCCCCCCTCCACAAAAGAACTCATTGAGTGATTGGTCAGAAGTTAGTGGGAGTGTTTGTTTATGCTAAAAGTGCTCAGATACTGCATTTTGCTTCAAGCAGTTGCTTAAATAAAACAAAAAAAAAAAACAAAAAAACAACTCACTTCCAGAAGACGACTGTTGTACGTAGTCTATCAGGAAGCAGACATTTATTAAGAGTCAAACGGCCAGAAGCTTATGGATGAAGATAAAACAGACGTTGTGCACAGAGGAATCTGTCTGATTAAACCAGTGGAACTTGAACGTGACAGATTTATGCACAAATAACGTCGGGTGATGAGTCTCAGATTTTTTTTCTGCATTGCACACTCCAGCAGGAAGAAACCCCACGCAGTGATGTATGCTGCAGTGGGAGGGGTTTCCCAGGCCATTGGATTGGTGTGTCTCCAGGGTTATGAAATGTGTGTGTGTGAAAACAAACACCGAACAACCACGTGACCACACATCTTCTGGTTGGTTTTGGTTGGAGTATGTTGAAGGCCTAAATAAGGTGAGGTCAAGATTGTAACTATGGCTTTAAAAACACTGTGTCACACTGTTAGTTGATGCTACTGTATCAGGAGTCCTGAGAGATCAGTAAGGTTGTGAGACTGTTGTGAAATCGGCAATGTTAAATTTAAGAAAACTTTATTGTTAGACTTTACCGAATATCTTGTTAGTTATGTAAAAAGTACCTGTTGTATTGTTTTGCATGCATATTTCACATGTAGTGCACTCAAAAACCATGTGCATATATATATGTATAACATACGTGTTGGATTTACCCATTTTTGTCAAGTGGTTCCACTCCACTGAGATGAGTAAATGTAAAGCAATATTGACACTTAATTTTAAAGAAAATGTGAAAGTGCCACTTCCTTTTATGCCACAATTACCTTTTGAGATGTTGCACTCATTTTCTCCTTTCGTTCCACGTCATTCTTATTTTTAGCAGTTATGAGGCTCGATTCGAAACATGAAACTGCTGCTGCAGGTTATTCAACACTAGTTGACCAAAGAGTGAGTGAGTTAGTTGATGCCATCAACCTTAATGAGGTCATTTTAGCTCCAAAACCAAACCAAAGTTTGAAAAGAAAATAAATAAATAAATAAAAAAAACTCAGTGCCAGTGAGCCAGGTGACAAAATGAACACAGATTTTAATAAGTTTATTTGCAAAACAAAAGATGCTGTTAGGCATAAAAAAACAAGAAAAATAGAATCCAGGAATAATCAGAAGTTGGCAGCGCTGAAGCAGGGCTGTCAGTACAGGTGGTGAGGAACGCATACAAAGAACCGGCAGTGTGCGAGAGATAAACGTGCAGAGGGAGTAACAGAGCAGGTGGAACAATCAGAAACTATCTGATGGACTGAAGAAGGGACAGAAATTAAATTCAATCCGATAAAACAACAGAAAAAACTCTAAAAGTAAAACAGGATTAGGATAATAACTAGTGGCATCCCGATATTAGTTATTCCCTAAAAGATTATGAGTATAAGTACTTTACACTGTAAAAAATGAAATGTTGGATTTACTTAACCATGTTATGTTACCTGGTTCCACTTAACTGAGTTGAGTAAATTCAAAGCAATATACCAGTTTTTTAACCAAAGAACATGAGTATGTTGCTTTGAATTTACTCCTTTAAGTGGAACCAGGTAACATAACATGGTTAAGTAAATCCAACATTTCATTTTTAGAGTGTAGTTTGGGTACTCGCTGAAACCAATTACCAATACTGAGTACTTACCCAATACAGTGATTATAAAAACACATTTGTTTTATTTAGAACCTGGAACTAAATCAGATTTACAGCGGGTAAAATAAGTATTGAACACGTCACCATTTTTCTCAGTAAATATA
>NW_013952877.1:88324-92675 GCF_001266775.1 Austrofundulus limnaeus
CAGTAAGGTCTGAGCAGCGCCGCAGAGGTCCAATCAGCGGTACCTCCCCGGAGCTACTGACTAAACAACAGACAGGAAATACATTATATACTTCTCGGCAGAGTTCGTGAGCAAATAAGAGCGTGTCAAATCCTACAGAGATATACAGAGACCAATGAAATAATTACAAGTTGGGCCATATGAAATGAGAACAAGATTGCAGACGTACACAAAGCATCGTTAAGAATCATGAGAACAGAGTACACACTGAGCAGTTATCAAAGAGACACAGAACAGAAACATGTCAAGGTAATATGCAGTCATTCAGAGATATATAATACTGCCACCACACCCATCATCAGATGGTTCTTGTGTAATACCTGGCCATCATTTGGGACTGAACTAGCTGATATTGATTAACACTGACAAGGGGCAGGCTTGCTTTCTAATTACTGAGAGAGTTCAGCTGGTGTCTTGGCTTTCCATGCCTTTTTACACCTCCCTTTCTTCATGTGTTCAATACTTTTACCCTGTGCCATTCCACATTATTACAAGTAACTTCATTTCTGGTTTGATTTCTTTGTATGTATGGATCACTTGGGTTGTTACCGACAACTGATGGAAATTTCATGTCATTAGCACCTCTAGTAATAKATTTACTGAGAAAAATGGTGACGTGTTCAATACTTATTTTACCCGCTGTATATTTGATGTTTTTCAAAGCGACTGCAGTTTGATCGCTCATGTTGCATTTCATCCAACAGTCACATCAGTAAGGATGGGGTAATAATGTAACTCCACATGTCTACAGCTACAGAACAGGTGACCAGCTGCTTCGTATTTCTGCTTTAATTTTCCATGTCCTGGATGACTGAGAATGCACAGCAACATATGATAGCAACGTTGGTGTTGGACCGTGTCGATTCTGAAGTTACTGGATCAAGACAAAGCCAAACTGAAATTTAAACAGTGAACTAAACAATCATATTAGATAATTATTTAACTGCACAACAACTTCAGAATGCTGACGGGTACCATTCATGGACAGAGACCTGTTTATGTCTGTAAAGTGAGCTGAATGTGACTTCTCATCATCTTCTGCACATCTGGGTTGAATTGACAGCATAAAGCTTTCACACTGGAGTTTATTGGAAGTCACATTTATAATGTACATGTACACGCAAGAAAAAATGGTATCAAGGGGCTTTTTGAACAAGTACGAGTACTTTTAAAAATGCTGGGACACCACTAGACTACTAGAGCAGGGATGCACGATATATTGTTATTGAAATCGGTATTGACCGATATTGGTCATTTTTTAGAATATCGTATCGGTCCGATCTGTAAAACTGGGCCGATATTAACGTCTGATATTGATTTCCCACTTTTTAGCTTTAGTTTCTGTTTTGAGAGGGGAGATGGTTGGTTGAGCAGCTTCTGTTTGATCATGATGGTGATACTGATGCTGCGCAGCCAGGAGTAACTGACGTAGAGAGTCACGTCGGAGGTCTGGACGTTTATTTACGGTACAAAAAAAAACCTAAGTGTGTTTGTGCATATATGTATAATATAATTTGTGTGTTTGTATAATATTGGTAAATATCGGTTATTGATTTATTCAATATATTGAATATTGAAGAATTGGTTATCGATACATATCCAGCCTGAGAACACACTAGTTGAATTGTTTGTTTATGAATTGATCTTTAAGTAATTGTAAAATGTTTTTCTTTACATGGATATATTTATTTTTTTTAAATCTTTTTTTATATTTTCTTTGTTGTTTCATTGTTTTAAATGTAAATCTGGACGCAAAGTCTGCTAATAAAGCATTGATTGATTGATTGATTGATTGATTGATTGATTGATTGATTGATTGATTGATTGGCCATAATAGCAATAATTAGATCGGACATCGGCTGAAATTTTCAAATTGGTGCATCCATAATTAACAGCCTTGTTTTCCTTGAAGGAGCCATATTAACTTTTGGGACAGAACTTTAGATACGGCTCACTTAATGCTGAGCATTTTGATTGTAGCTGTTTCTGTCAAACCTTATAATGTGTTTTCCCTCATATTGCCTGCAATAAACACTAGTGCTCACCTGAGAGTGACACTGAACCAAATTGAGCACAAAGTGCAGCCTGAGAGGACGGGGACCAGTTCAGCAAACTGATGAGTCTCCAAACAAACCGAATGACTTCAGCGTTTGGTTTCTGTTCTTTCCTATAAACCTGTGACTAAAGACTCACGTAGTTTCAGTCTAAATAAAACAGAGGAGTGTGTGTCGTGAACATCACACGCCTGTTTGGGCTTTAACTGGAACGGTGCTGCTGCTGCCTCACGGCTCTGATTTCAGGGAGGCAGAGCCGTGTCACTGTAAGAGCAGGCATCACTGAAGGCTTGAACTCAGCCGCCCGGTCCACCCGCGAGCCACGTTTCCTCCCTGGAGTCTGACTGCCAGGCTTTAGCACAGACTGTGTGACAGACAAACTGCCGACTACAGCAGCCCACATCCAGCCGGAGCGACGCGGGAACAGCAGAAGAGAGTGTGGGTGTCACTGAGTCTGTATGCAAATGATCCAGGCTCCGGCTGAGCTGCTTAATACAGGCAGAAATGTGACGAGGCCCCCCCCCAGTGAGACCTGAACTCCAGCTCTCATGGTGCGAGGCCCGGAGGCTGTCGAGGCTCCTCTTAAGTTGCTGTGCTGTGTGAATACGTGATCAGAGCTGGAGAGGCTTCTGTAATGTTCTTCTCAGGTGGAAATATACTCCAACTTTCTTGAAATTTAATCAAGGGGATGTAAAATTCTGCTTCAAACTGTGCTATTTCAAGACAGTTTACTGTGTGGTGCTTTTTGAAATTGGTTTATCTTTGTACTGTGTGCGTGTGAGAAGATTGGCAGCAGTATCTGAGGCTGAACAGGAGTGGAGTGTTAGATGTGTGATCCAGTGCTGTAACCCAGGCTCACAGTATAGAACTGTTCTGGACACAGTGCCTGAAGTTAACTCTGGTCTGAGAGGCAAATAAACAAAGAGATATTTTAAACGTTTTGAATCACCTGTTCAACAATAATAAATTAAACTTTACTTAAAGCATGTTTTTTAAGTAGTTGTATTTCAAAGTGGTTTAGTAAAGCTTATTTTATTAGTTCAAATTCCATCCATCCATTTTCTTCTGCTTATCCGGGATCAGGTCGCAGGTTCAAAATCAAAAGTAACATTTAGAACAAGTGTACATCAATGAGCTACAGTACATGTGACACTGTGCTTCCTGCCTTTTAAATCCAAGCCTTTAGTTTTAATCTACACAACAAAAACAAAGGACCCACAGACACGTTTACACAATTTAAAATTGTTCATAAATTTAATATATCATTGCAAACTAATTGTTCGAATTAACAGAGATTGTCAGGATATTAGTTTTTTTTAGTGGTTTTTTTTTGTGTTTTATCAAAGTTTTTTTTCCACTCTTTAAGGTTTTATGTTTTGTGATTCTTGTGATTTGTTTTCACATATTGAGTTTTTGTTTCCCTGTGTTCCTCTGTACCATCAGCAACTTCTGCCTCAGTACTTCTCCAGTCAGCTCATCTTCTCCTCTCCCTTGTTTCTCTTGTCACAGTTGAGCATTGACATGGCTGGCCGTCCTCGTGCTCCTTGTGATTCTACAGAGGGTTTTTTTTTTGTTTGTTTATGAATGTTTGCTTCCATGTCAGCCTTTTTATTAGTTTAAATAAATTTTAAAAAGTTATTTTCTCAAACTCCTGGTACCACACTCCTTTGGTCACAAGAAGCTGTGACAGAGACAGCAGACCTAAATTTGTGTTTTCTTTCCTTTTTTCTTTATTTTTTTTTCCTATTTCTTAGCGTTTAATGCTCAGAATGAAATGAAGTTGTGACTTTCTGAGTAACAGCAACAAACACTTTTCTCTGTTTATTAGACAATACGTTCTGAGTTAGCCATTGTTTAAGGTTTGGTAATGATTATTTCTTACTTGTTTTTTTTACTTCATTATTTATTACTTCTCTGAATTAAAATAAAACCCAGATCAATGAAGTCTTTTATTTTTAATTTATTTCATCTGATATGGCTGCAGTTCATTAGGGACTGTTTTTTTATTGACATCAGTGAGCAGATGGGAGCTCTCATTATGATCAGGTAGACCAACACTGATTCATCACTACATCTCACTGGCTGTGATACTACGTGTGAAGTTTAGTTTTTCTGTGATTCATTCATCTTTACAGCTTTACAGAGCATCCATTAAACAGACGTTTATTTGTGTTGATTTTGTTTAAATTTACTGGCAGTCAAGCATATACATGTACACACACACACACACACACACACACACACACACACACACACAC
>NW_013952877.1:92685-96590 GCF_001266775.1 Austrofundulus limnaeus
CACACACACACACACACACACACACACACACACACACATTATTAAAACCACTATTGACTGGCATGACTATGGATCCAGGTTGTGTCTTCTGTTAATTATTTATTAATTTAAAAGAAACAAAACAAAAAAAATAAAAATAAAAAACACAAATTATATATTAAATACTGAATGAAAATGATTCAAAGAGAAGAAATATTTTATACTATCTGCCCCTTATAAAAAAGGCAACACTAATAAACATGAACGCAAGCTTGAAGAATCACCAAAGCATAAAAAGAAAACTTTCAAGCATCCTTCAGATTCTATCTCTACCAAACATTAAAGCATTAAACTTTCTCGATGAATCTGGTTACAAATAATTTCTCTACAATTTTAGCAACAAAGAAAACAAAACAAAAATTTGTGGCAACAAATATATTGATTTGTAGTTATTAATAATACATTTATCACCATTCTTATATAATTGTTAGTTATTTTCTTGTTGTCTGGACAAATTCCTGTTGAAAATTATAAATTACATACATTGAAAATGCCTTAATAACATAATTTATTATATCCTTCACTAACATCATGTCCATTTTCACAGAATCTTTTATTCTTTTGCTGCAAAACTTACAATACTGCTACTTAAATATTTCTTCTTTATCATTTTCAACAAGAAAAATGCTGTTGGCACAACCCATGACTGTATGAGTCATATTATTTATCCACTTTTGGTATTTTAGCTGCAAGACTTGGGCCAGCATTTTACAAAATATTGATTGAATTCATTTACTATTTGACTTTGATTATATATTTCCTTGTCATCTTTTACAAAATACTGTGAAATACCTGATGTTTCTTTATGATTTTTAAAAACACTTCATTACTGCCCATGGTGCTTTCATACCACTGTAGTTTTATTTAATAAGTCACTAATATTCCTTCTTACGTTTTGTTATGATCCAAACAAACTTATACTTCTTAAATCTCCCTGCCACTTTTTTTGCTCTTAATTTCAAGAAGCATGAATACAATAATTCTTCTTTTTTTCCAAGCATTTCTTAAACCCTTTCATCATCCATTGGTTTTTCAAAAAAAAAAAAACATTTTTACTTAGTTTAAAAAAAGATTTGTTTAGGGAAACTCAGTTTTGTGTGAATGAGAGGTGCAAACATGGCAGAAAATCTCCGTTTTAAAAATTTATTTAGAGTAGTGTAAACAGGGTCTAAAGTATCAAAGTCTTCTTTAAGGTCAGAAATGACAAATGATACAATGAAAGTAGTTCCAAAAACCACTGATTCCCCTGAAAATGTATACAATCTTTTTGTTGCACTGACATCAACACAAAGCAGAGGCTTCACAATGTTTTCAGCTGTGAAATGTCCAAGTCCAGATGGACTTTAAGGACAGTCTTTGATTGAAATGAACATAGACATGTTTTAGTAAGTGTGCGTGTGCAGTGCTGGACAGTAATGAAGTACATTTGCTTGAGATTCAAGATTCAAATTGTTTATTGTCATATGCACAGATGAAAAACATGTTTCCCTGAGCAATGAAATTCTTACTTTGTTGTCCATTTTGAATTCCGAGAGATAACCAAATTAAAAAAAGTACTGTACTGAGTACTGTACATTTTTTGAGTAACTTTACTTTACTTGAGTAATTATTTTTGGGAGAACTTATGACTTTCACTCCACTACATTTCAAAGACAAATGTACTTTTGACTCCACTACATTTCTTAGAAGCTTGTTTGTTACTTTTGGCTCAGCATAGCTTTGTGATCCACTTTTGCTGTTTTCCTTTCTTGAAAGGCATTTGGCCACAAGTTATGTTCCTCACAAGGGAAGCCAATCACAGTCGTAGCTCACACCTGGGATAAATTTGGAATTACATCATTCTTGTTAACGGTGGTGAGCTGAGCTTCACCTTCATTTCAAACAGAACCCAGCAATGGAGACGACTGAAGAAACTCAAGTGGAGAAACCAGAGCAGCATGGTCATATCTCAGCTCAATGTTTGAGATTTTAAGACTGAGAAATATTTTGTATCAGTTTAAATGTCTTATATTTTCACAGTGGATAAACTACATTTCTGCATATAAGAACTCACCACGCACTTTATTGCATTTTTATGCTGAAGTCTTTACAGTTGGTGTAGAATTTGTAGCAAAGTGGTTCTATGTGTCGATACATCAGGTGGTTTCTGAGAGTTACAAGGTTCTCTAAAATCACTCCAAAAACAATACAGCAATGTACTTAATGTAATTCGAAAATTTAATTTGTACTTTTGAATACTTGAATATTTTAAAATACATGTACTTTTTTAATACTTAAGTATTTTCAAAAGTAAGTTCTTCAGTACTTTAACTTAAGTAGATTTTTGACCGAGCAACTTTTACTTGTAAAAAAATCTAATTTAATTTAAATCTTACTCAACTGAGTAAGATTTGACCATGAGTATCAGTACTTTTACTCAAGTACTAGAGTTGTGCGTGTGTGTGTGTGTGTGAGAAAGAGAGAGAATGAACGAGTGTTCTTAAATGTAATTTCATTGTAATCAAGTACGTTGACAATAAAAGCATCAATCAATCAATCAATCAATCAATCAATCAATCAATCAATCAATCAATCAATCAATCAATCAATCAATCAATCAATCAAACAAATGTGAAGTATTCTGTAGAATTTACTGTATGCTGTGTTTCATTGGATCTCAGAACTTGGCAGTCGGAACGATGTTGATATGGAAACGGAGACGTCTTCAAGACAAGAACCCCAAAACATGAAATTTAAAGTTGATTCCACTGTAGTTTTTATGCCAGGTCAGCTGGTTTTAGTGTTTCAATGACATGCATGTGCACAGACACGTTAGAGTTTCATATGAAAACAGGTACATTCACAATGATGAGTAAACGATCATCTATTTATTGAGCCATTTTTTAACCAAATCCGACTGAGATGACAGATACCTTTTTCAACAGAGTCCTGGGCCTGAGGGCTGCCTCAGCATACATGTTGTTGAATTGTGGGAGGAAATACCCAGGGAAAACCCATGCAAACATGAGGAGAACATCCAAACTCCATATAGAACCCAGGACCTCCTGGTTTCAATGGTGCCTCCAGAAATCTTTTAATGATGGGGCAAAGAAAATCCAGGGGTGGTACCAAAACCAAAAACCAGAACAAAATGTCATGAGAGTTATGTTGTTGGTATATTTAGGTTATTTGACAAATACTGTTATATAGGTATTAGAGAATCACCTTTGTCTTATTGATTTGATTAGTCAATGTTTTGAAAAGCATTATGTATTCCTTCATGGAATGCTCAGCTCAGTTTTTATTGACTGGTTTGACACAGTCGTCAACTCAAAAACCACATTTTCAGAACAGTTAACACAGAGGCCTAGACACTGACACAGTGGTGAAAATGATACATTTTGTTTGCAAAAGGCAACAACCGTGTCAAAGCATGTAAAAATGGAACAAAACCAAACTTTGCCTTCAAACAACTCAACTTTGAGACAGTGCATGAGCACCTCCAAACAATCATTAAGTTAATAATTTAGACTAACAATATAAATTGTCCGTTACGCCAGCTTATCCGCTATCGGGTGTGGGGGCAGCAGGAGAAAGACCCCGCTCTCCCCAGCGACACTTTCCAGCTCGTCCTGGGAGACTCCGAGACGTTCCCAGGCCAGAGGGGATACACAATCCCTCCAGCGGGTCCTGGGTTTTCTCCAAAGTGCCAGACATATTTTGAAAACATTTTAAAATGCTTATTTCAAACCCGCATCTGAGACCACCTGCGACCGCGCGGGGGAGGGGGGGGGTATGGTGTGCAGCGCTGTGTCTTCTGAATAAATGAAAATGATTTAACACAGTTGTTTATACTTTTAGCAGCTCTTTTTATTCCACAGCTGACC
>NW_013952877.1:96650-105816 GCF_001266775.1 Austrofundulus limnaeus
AGGCTATTCTGCTTGAATTAGAGTTATAATTTTAAATGTAATAATTTAGACTAACAATACAAATTGTCCGTCCGGCCGGCTGGCTTATCTGCAATCTGGTGCAGGGGCAGCAGCAGAAAGACCCCGCTCTCCCCAGCGACACTTTCCAGCTCGTCCTGGGAGACTCCGAGACGTTCCCAGGCCAGAGGGGATCCATAATCCCTCCAGCGACTCCTGGATTTTCTGGATTTTTCATGAATGGACACTTCCTGGTATGTCGAGCAGGAAACGTTACCTTATATGGTGTTTTTGGGGTGGTAATTATGCTAATCTCCCCTCAGTGTGTGCGAGCAGCTGATACACATTCATCAGTTTACGCTGCTCATTTACACACTTCTCCTGAAGATAGAAGAGTTTGTTGAATCTGACGTGACATGTTCGTATGAACCCTTCGTACGAACAA
Organism: Austrofundulus limnaeus; assembly: GCF_001266775.1. Classification (NCBI taxonomy): domain Eukaryota; kingdom Metazoa; phylum Chordata; class Actinopteri; order Cyprinodontiformes; family Rivulidae; genus Austrofundulus; species Austrofundulus limnaeus. The sequence continues at coordinate 97,093 of NW_013952877.1, forward strand.
AAGTAAGAGAAATTTAGGATAAGAATATGAACATGTTCTTGCATGAGGCCCATTGTCTTCAACTTACATGAAACTATCACAAAGAACACTGAATTTACATGAATGTGCTTTTTGTGTTTAATCCATTCATATTACAGTGTGTTTCACACTACTAACTCAGGGTTTAACCGAGACAGATTTATGCACAAATGTCGGGTGACGGGTCTTGGATATTTTCCCCATCGTAGACTGCAGCGGGAAGAAACCCCCAGCAGTGAGGTATTATGCAGTGGGAGGGGCTTCCCAGGACCTCGGCATGGTGTGTCTCAACAAGCTATGAATAGTATGAGCGAAAACAAACAATGAACAACCATGTGATCCCTAGCCTGGCCCTTGCTTTCCTACACAGTTCCACTCAATTCTAGTTTCCCTTCACTGCTCCGTCTGGGATTTCTCCCATAGAGAAGGATTTCTTCAGGAGAATTTTCATTCGGGCCAATCAGAGAACAGAACGTCAATTTTCTGCACAGTGTCTGCTTGTAGTTTATTTTACCTGGGCCAATCAACAAACAGAAGGCGGAGTTTTGAACTTTGTTGATTTTCTGCACAGTGTCTGCTTGTAGTTTATTTTACCTGGACCAATCAGCAAACAGAAGGCGGAGTTTTGAACTACCATGTTGATTTTCTGCGCAGTGTCTGCTAGTTATTTTAGCACATGGCAGTGGAGGAAGTGAATGAAGTCAGTCCGTATTGATAAGGCTTCCAAATTAAATAAAATTTGTCTGACAAAGCAGCAGCTCTCATTTAGTCGTCCGTTTGGCTCGGTACTTTTCTCCTCTCAGAACGGTTGTTTACAGTGCACGCCATTTCCGGTTAGCTTCTTAGCTTAGCCTCCTTCACAGCGATACACGTCGCGGCCAACTGATCCAATCATTTTAAACTTCTGCAGAGGCCACACCTCCTGCAAGAATCACTTCTGTATAGCAGAGTCCAGACCCTCGTAAGAAGCAACGTGAAGGACAAGGATCTGGTTTTTTCCAGGCTATGTGATCACGCATCATCTGGTCAGCTGCTGTTCGACCATACTGAGCCCTAGATTGTTTGATTGACAGCAAATGGAGAAGGACATCTATGGATTGATGGGAATTAAATGAAAGTTTGTTTGGCCAGTGACAAATTAAATTTTGCTACTCTTAATTTTTCATAAGCACTGAGAGCTACTTTAAATGAGCTCATGAGCTACTGGTTGGAGACCCCCGATTTAGAGTCTGGATGGGTTGAATGATCTGTCTGCTGCTGGGAGGGACACTGTGAAGGTTGAGCTGCCTGTCTGTGCTTTGGGACTGGGGAGCAGCTCACAGCAACACCTGATGCTCATCAGAGAGCTGCATTCATGACAGAGTCTCTACAAATCTCAATAACACCAGAAAGAGATGCTAGATTTTTACTCGTCACTTTTCTGCAAGGGGGTCAAAAAGCTCAATAAATGTAGCAACAAAGTTGCTAAATTGACAACGTGTTCTGCAATTCACCCCCTCTCTCTCATGTTGAATTTGTTAATAATCTATGACTCAAATGTCATAAACATAAAAGTAAATTGGAAAGAAAAAAAAAACAGTTTTTTTCACCTTCAGTGTATTTGCTTCTCTACTAATCAGAAGTAGCCTGGCCCTTGCCTTCATTCGCAGCTCCGCTCAATTCTAGTTTCCCTTCTCTGCTCCGTCTGGGACTTCTCCCATAGAGAATGATTTCGCTGGCAGATTTTTAGCCGGGCCAATCAGAGAACAGAACGTCAATCTTCTGCACAGTGTCTGCTTGTAGTTTATTTTACCTGGACCAATCAGCAAACAGAAGGAGAAGCTTTGAACGATGTCAACTTTCTGCGCAGTGTCTGCTGGTTATTTTAGCATACAGCAGTGGATGAAGTGAATGAAGCCAGTCTGTGTCGATAAGGCTTCCAAATTAAATTAAATTTGTCTGACAAAGCAGCAGCTCTCATTTACAGTCGTCTCGTTCGGCTCGGTACTTCTCTTCTCTCAGTAGGGTTGTTTACAGTGCACGCGATTTCCGGTTAGCTTCTTAGCTTAGCCTCCGTCACAGCGACATACGTCGCAGCCAACTGATCCAATCCTTTTAAACTTCAGCAGAAGCCACGCCTCCTGCAAGAAATCGATTCTCTATGCATCAAGTCCTTGTACGAAGTAACGTGAAGGACGGGGTCTGGTTTAAACCAGGCTAAATCAGAAGGCAAAATAAAATAAATAAATAAAAAATAAAAAAAACTACAATGTTTTGCACACTTTTTAGAATTCCTGATTTTATCTTGACCTGATTGGTTCTATTTTGTTGATTTCAGTTTTATTTTTGTCATTATATTTAACATCTATTCTCATATACATCCATTCCCCCTGCCTGCACTGTGTTATTGCTTTGTACTGTGTTGTAATGTACAATAAAGTTTTGTAAAAACAAAACCTCTCTGCCACATCAGATGTGTGTTAACTCAGCCATGCACTGAAACAGTCTAAAGATCAAACATTAGGGATTTTAAAAAAAGATTTATTGTACATGGTAATTATCATATTTCTGGTAATGCTGATTACTGCTTCCTGGTGAGTGAACACCTACATTGTGAAGAAAGTTTTGTTAATGTGAATTATAAATCTTTTTTATCTGTGTTTGATTACTGTGTGGCTTTCTCAATGACCAGGATGTGTGACACAAAAAACTGAATTTTGGAACTGAAATTGAATTATGGAACTGAAAGTAAAATTAGTCAAACTTTTATTACAACAAAATACAATTTTAAAGCAAAACAATTCAGATTCAAAACTATAAAACTCTTTGATAATGTATTGTCCTTTAAACACTGTTTCTTACACAGTGTATTTTTTCAGTTTGCCATTTATAACGAGTGGCATAACTCACATAACATACTGTATGATGCTCATTTAGCTTTTTAATCCACACACTATGATGAGTGACTATTATCATTTAATCACTGCAGGCCCTGTCCTTCACAGCAATAAGTGATTATTTTAGCTTTTGTTCAAACAAACATCTTCTTGTTTACTAATGATGAGACATGGTGAGAATTTTAACATCTTTTTCTCAGGCGTGAGATTTATTTATGTGATCAGTGTCGGGTGAGGCTAAAGACAGCTCACAGTTGTGTGAATATTTTGTTTTCCATCAGATCATTGGATTTTTTCCCATTCGTTCTCATTCACTTCAACCCTGATGTCTGTTTTGCATCGTTGCATTTTCTTTTCATTAGTCCCTCACGTTGAGTCCTGCTTCTTTTTGTCTTTGTTTCTCAGATTAACTCATCCACATTTCAGAAAAAAGGTTAAAACAGAAATTACTTATTTTTACTCCTATATTTGACTCTAATTAGGACTTTTTGGAAAAACATTTCACTAAAAATGTAGACTAACAGAAATTCAAAAAAAGGATTTATTTATTTCAATAAAAGACATAAATTATTAGAAGCATTCAGAGACACCTGGTGAGGATATTATCTTACCGTGGTGGTTATCGATTGTATCTGAATCACTGAGACTTTTTATTCTTTCTGTTAGAAGATGTTAGAAGAGCAGAGACATCAGCATCACAGTTTGAAAAAAGTTGTGTTAATTTATTTTTCAAGGCCTTAACCTTCAGGTATCTGATGTTTCTTTGTGTTCCAGTTACACTTGCTTTTATCAAGCCTTCCTTTTTTTCCCTTCAGAAATTAAATTAAATGTGCCATAAAGGAGAGTGGAACTGATAATATGATTTAATTACTGTTGACTTTAGAAGTACAGTAGCAGCTTAATTAAAAGAAGGGAAAAAAGCTCCAATAATTACTTAAATTTTTCAGATGCCAAACATTATTGGATGCTGTTCTCCAGTTTGGGATACACTAAATGAAGCGTCTGTGTGGTTTTCTTCTGGGTCATGGAAAACTGAACCAGACCTTGAATGATTTTAGTGCAAGATATTCAAGTGTGTAGGAGTTACAATGTGTAAAAGAAACCAGAGGGAACAACTTTATTCACCACTAGGTGCTAACATAGCCAGGAGGTGGCCAATGGTGGCCTTGGTCACACGCAGTAGAATAAACTTTGGCCATCCCAGTAATTTGAGGAAACTATACACTTAAGCAATATAAAAACCAGAAGGCATAGTTTCCTCAAATGATTACGGTGGCTGGTTTACAAATATATACGGTGGCAGCCATCTTGGAGTTTGACGTGTATTTTTGATAGAGACCTCATTGTTGCAGTAAAATGTAAGTTAATGCCTCACTTCTTTTCGAGCATTTTTTCAAGAGCTCAGAATACAATAGAAAATGAACCTGTTGGATTTATTTGAATCTATTATCAGTCACCTATAAACATCTAGTGACTTGTAGATCTTCAGCACCTCTCTGATGAACAAACCCAGAAATTCAAGCACAACAAAATGCGTTTCAGTACAACCCATCCAAGAGAGACAGGCAAAACACATATGGGGGGACGAGTGCCTGAGGCTACAGCCATAACTGTACTGCCCTTTTTTCACATTAAAGAAAAAGAAATAGCAAACATGAGGGGAAGATGACGAATAAAAAAAACATATAATGTGTCCATATAGGAACACAGTATGAGTTTACAAAAAACACCTTTGCATAGAGCACATTTAAGCCAGCAAAGGTGGGGAATATAGGGATGTGTGTATCTGGAGCCATGGAAATGTGCATGTGTGAGCATCTATGAAATAAGACCGTGAAGCCAGTCCCCACGACCCCACCCAGCCATAGATTCTGAAAAGATGTCATGTTCATCAGGTCCACTTGATAGCTCTCAGACCAGTTCACAGATATGAGTGGGAGAGGGGATGTTGGAGGACAGAGCGTCTGTTTACATAACATTCGAGAGAGTTTGAGATGTCCAGCCTCCAAGGCCAGATTCAGATCCGACACTGTTGATTTGTCTACCTTAAAAGTCAGGGGGCTCCAACCTTTTTTTCCTTAAGAGCTACTTTCACAAAAAGAAATTGTTTATTTATTTATTTATAAAGTTTATTCATTTAAAACAAAACAACATAAATTCAACATACAACAATTAAATGAAAGGTAGCAGAAGAAGAAAAAAAATCTTATGATTTCTGCCCCTTTTTTCTCAAATTGTCCAAGAGCTAATTTTTGCAACATTTGATTTTAAACTTAAACTCAAACCACTGGAATAAGCTTGTTCTGTTTGAACATACACAAAACACATTGTCTTCAGTTTACATTTAAATATCACAAAGAACACTGAGTTTACAAGAATGTGCTTTTTTGCTTATCCATTCATATTACAGTGTATTTCACACTACAAACTCAGGGTTTAACTGGGACAGATTTGTGCACAAATGTTGGGTGAAAGGTCTCGGACTTTTTTCCACATTGGAGACTCCAGCAGGAAGAAACCCCCTGCAGTGGCATATGCTGCAGTGGGAGGGGTCTCCCAGGAGCTCTGCACGGTCTCAAGGTGCAAAAGCAAACGCCAAACAACCATCACGCATCGTCTGGTCGGCAGCCGTTCGACCATACTGAGCCCTAGAATGTTTGATTGACAACAAGGGAGAGGGACATCTATAGATTGATTAGATATAAATGTAAGTTTGTTTGGCCAGTGACAAATTAAATTTTGCTACTTAATTTTTCATAAGCTCTGAAGCTACTTTAAATGAGCTCACAAGCTACTGGTTGGAGACCCCTACACTAGATCCTCCCAGAAATCAATGCAATCAATGTTTAACCAGAGTGTTGGGTCGTCCTTCCTTCAACGTTTCAGTATATATGGATCTCAGCAGGAATTCTGAAGCATTTTCAACACATGCCACTCCTTTGCCTCGGGGCTAAGTTTTATAACATCGTCTGATAAATCTAAATCAGGTGTTTACAGGCTGAATCTTTTCTTTAGCATGCTATCTCTTGACTGTTGGCTTTCTGACCTCTAGCATAATCAAAAATCTGTTTCTGTTTAGAAACATTGTCATTAATATTGAGACAAGATAGAATTCATTGTCAACTGTCACTCATGTCTTCCGTCACGGATGGATGGACGGAGAGCAATTCCATAGGTCTGAAGTAAAACATCTAAAAAACAAGTAAAGAAATGTAGTTGCCTTTAATACAGTATCTGTAAATGAAGATTCATCTTGGTTTTCTACAAGAACTGGATCTGTTCCTTTGTATTAGCTGGTTTTCATCTCCATTACTCAAGGTTTACTGATTCACTTATTAACTATCTACACTAACTACATTACAAGTGTTTTGAACTGTAGACTGCATAGAAGAAGACTCGGAGGATCCTCTCAGGATGGACTGACATACAATGTGGATCCCTGCTCAAATGCAGGTAGAAGTAGGTGTATCGCTGTAGCCTATATAACCAGACCCATTTTTCAGGGAGGAGTACCAATCAGCAGCAGAGCCGAGGGGTGCCCGAGACACGGAGTGCACATGCAGTCCCAGAGGACCGACAGCTATTACAGCACAGGAAGCACAATCATCTACAAGCCCAGGGCTAAATGTAAGATTCAGAAGTGCAGCAGAGGAATTAGGTAATTTTAAAGTGCAACTAGCAACTCCCACACTCACCTAGAAATGTGTTTGAGCTGCTTAGAAATTTGATAAAAGATGCTTGTTCACCTGCTGAGCAACTGTGGATGATGTGCCACTCTTAAGTTTAGCACCAAAAAAGCCAGAGTGAGGGTTTCTCTAAACTTTAATCCATCTTGAGGTTTAGAACTTGAGCCTTTTTTCTCAGTCAGAGATGACTAGACTTAAAAACCAAGTGTTGGTTTTGAGGAAGATGAGGGACGGGAATGGAGGGACCGGATGAAAGAGGAGAGGCGTTTAGGAATGAATGAAGACGAGAGGTCATCGAGTGGACGGACAGATATGGAAATGAAGTCTAGAGGAAGACAGAGATATCAACTTTTCCCCTCACTTCCTCTTTGTATTTACCCTTCAGAAAATAAAGTGAATCTTAATAAAACATTTATCATGCCATGAAAGTTCTTTAATGCCGATGACATTAAAAGACTGAAAAGAGGAGAGGGGAGATGAAACGAGTAGAGAGAGACAGAGATGTTAAAGGATTCACATCTCTGTGCGGATGAAGGTGAAAAGATGGAGGAGTGACAGCTGCCTGGGAACAGAGGGGTTTCGTACTCGTAACAAACACCAAACTTTAACGGTCCCTGCCTATTTTTGGTGAGAATACATTTTTCTCAGCTCTTGCTCATGTGTTGCTTGTAATGAGTTTTGAGCAGCCGCTGTGATCCTAACATAGTGTGTGCAAGAGCAGTTGAAGTCATACATTGAGAATAAATGTCACATTTCTTTCCTCCAGAGCACCTCACAACTGGATAAAGGTAACATATTTTGTGTCCTAAATGCACAGACATGATGTCATGACTGACAAAGTAAAGTTAATTACTCAGACAGAGCGGTATAAATTATTTTAAACTGCACGTGTGGAAAAGCCATGGGAATGAGTAGAACATCAGATATAGTAGAAAACAGAGTTGGTATGGTGTGGTACGATTCAGTGTAGATCACAGTCTGATAAAAGTGATGGGAAGTTTGGCTCTTTTCAGAGAGCCAGCTCTTACATCCCCCAAAGAAGAGCCAACACTTATTGAATGCTTTGTCATAAAGCTTGTATATTTGCCAAGTTACACTGAAATATTAGAGACCTTTATTGTGACTCAGTGCCATTTAAAGTGAATTAAACCTCAGATTTCATCAACCTTTAATAATCACTTGATTTTGGTGATAATGTCACAGTGACAGTGGTAAACTGCCTCACAGTGTGGAATGTCTTTTAATTTTTAATGGGAGCTTTGTTTTTTAAAAAATGGCAGAATTTCCTTGTCCATGTGCTGATTTGCTGACAAGCTGTATGAAGCGTCTAAAGTTTAGACACTAAACACACCTTCCCACAAAGACCTGTACTGTCAGTGAACCTCACTCCAATTCCATTTGTTTATTACATTTGCACAGAAATTTCTTCTGCTGGTCAGTTTTTAAGAAGTTCAACACGCTTTCCTTTCAGCTTCATTTTGTGATGTAATTGTGCCGCCCTTGTCCATTAATACTCGCACACAACCCCCCCGGAGACTGTACAGTCTCCAGCACTGAAACCATTTTTGACCATTTCCCGCAGTTATCTTATTAGACTTCAGGGACATGTGATTGGTATGCTAGCTAGGCCAGGACTAATGATGCGTAGAGCCGTAGCCTCTGGTTAGACGTCATGGACCAGAGGAAACCAGCCGGGCTCCTGTGTACGGCGCTCCTAATCGCTCATCCCCCGAAACATTAAGCATGCCAAAGTGGGTAATGGATTGGCCCAATTAACATGAAGCTTTGATGGAGACCACACGTGTTTATACATCCAACTCCTACACATCTTTCATTTACCTCACAACTGTCTGCAAGACTCTTTTATCAAGGTAAACGCAATTTAATTTAGAAGCTAAGTCCTCTCTGGCGTCTGCAGACAATTAAAGTTGAGTGATTATTCTTTGTAACAACACAGACAATGAAAATGCTCCAACAAAGGAGCTGAAATAACGACTCACACACCAACTTTAAATAGGCTTTCCTCAGCTATTCTCTGCATCCTGGCTGATGTTGGAGTAGTAGCACTCTCTCTCTCTCTCTCTCTCTCTCTCTCTGTGTGTGTGTGTGTGTGTGTGTGTGTGTGTGTGTGTGTGTGTGTGTGT
>NW_013952877.1:106186-112650 GCF_001266775.1 Austrofundulus limnaeus
GTGTGTGTGTGTGTTTGGGGCATCTGACCCCAAAGTTCAAGGACAGTCTTGTATGCACTGCCTCTGGCTGCTCCTGTCTACACCCAAGTGCTTTTATTACAGAGCCCATCCACACACACACACACACACACACACACATACACACACACAAATACACACAGGGAATTGCATTTTTATGCATTTTCTTCAGTTTTATTGAGGTAAAATAAAAAAAAGACACTATGTTTAGAGTTTTTGTTTCCTGCTTCTAGTAATAAAAACTAACAAACACACTCTCTGTCTCTCTTACTCACAAACACACACACACATACACACACGTGCACAAACTGTCCTGAAGCGCTCTTTATGTCCTGCAGCCTGCTGGATTAATTACTCTCCTCGCTGCCCGTGATCCCCAAGAGCATCTGAGCCGCGTTAGCCGGCCTCTGCTTCTCGCTGGTGGGCACAGAGATGGCAGCACTCACCCATTCATCACCTTGACTTTGGGAAGAGAGAGATACGAGCGATGGGGTGCGTGGGTGAATGAGAGTGGGAAAGAAAGAAAAGGGTGGAAGTGAAGGTGAGAGGAAGGTGGCTGGAGAAGGGGAGTGGAAAAAAAAGCCAGGTCTCCTCTGACCGAGGCCCTTATTAAAAATTAAAAGTGTTGCCATTTCCCCAGTTCCAGAGGTCCAGATTGTAATAGATGTATTGTTGTAGCGATTCTCAAATGTGGAAAAGGGGTTTGAGAAAGAAGAGCACTGGGATTGTGGGAGTACAGTATTAGGATTGGGGGAGGGGCATAACTTTACCTGGAGATAAATAACTTAACGTCATCGAGTACGGGGACGGTCCTCATTGTTTCCGCTCAGAAAACATGGTGACATTCATTTTCTATCTCGCTGAAGTCATTTTTTCCTGCTTTAGATAGATGAAGGCCGGCGTGGCAGGGATGAGAAGGGGTCAGGGAGTGGCCACAATAAGAAGGGTTTTACACCAACGGGTAGAGCAGCGCTAATTAATGGAGGGACAAAAGCAAAGTAAAGATAGAAGAGGAGCAGGCAGGCTGTGCAGAATGAATCTGCGTGTGTGTGTTTGTACACGAGTCTGCCTTTGATCAAACCACTCATCAAACGTCTTGTTTTCGAGCGTCTCATTTGCGTGCTGGTGGCTGAGACATAACACTGTGCAAAACTGGCATCAAACTTAACAAGAGTGCTTCAGGAAGGGAGTCCTGCTCTGCTCCAGGGAGAATGGAGACGAGTTTGAGGGGGCAGTGAAGAGAAGGTGGGTGTGAGGAGGAGATTTAAGGGGAGAGGTGTGTCTCAATCGTTCAGGCAGTGTAGGCGTATGTCTTTAATCTCCTCTATCACGCACAACAAAGAGGTTTTAAAGTTTTCTTTCTCTCCGAGAAGTAAAACTCTCACTTATGTATAACAACACAGTTCAGCTCCTGCATTGCTGCATCGACTAATTGCTGACAACCAAAAAATGTATGTTCAAACAAGAGTCTGTGTTTTGAAATCCGACTGGAGAGAAATAAAAGGTAGACATCATATTCGTACATATATAATAAGGTATTATTTTAAATCAAATACGAGAAAAATAAAAATAAATAATGATTAAGGTGTCTGGGATTCTGTTTTGTATAAAGTTTATGTTATATTTATGCTTAAACTTTATTCATTTCTTTAAAAATAACAAAATAAATTTATATACAATAAAAATACAAATCACAAATGAAAAGTGGCAGAAAGAAGAAAAAAATCTTATATCTGCACCTTTTTCCTCCCAAAAATAATATTTTTAAACAATAATCTACAAACAAGAAAAAATAAACAAAAACAACCTCAAATCCTTGTCGAACTACAATTCATATGAATACACATTATATTGTTTCCTATTTATTTAACAAAGTGACTTTTATCATTCTCTTAAACATAAACATTGATCTGGCATTTTTGACATCATTCTCCAGATTGTGCCATAGTCTTATTCCTTGTATCAAAGTTGATTATGATTATGTTTTTTTAGAGAGGCCTGTTTATGAATAGATTCTTGATTAATTGTTACATCCCTAACATAATTTGTCATTTTAATAAAACAATACACAAAAGCTTCTGTCATTAAATGTGAAGAGTTTTCAACAGAGAGGGAGGCTGATAGGTTTACAACAAAGAGAGTCTAGTTGTAGTTCATTTAAATTATAGAAAATTGTTATGTGTAAATATAAGAAGCATGTACAGTATGTGATACAGTAAATGTCACACATTGCAAAATTTGTCAGGTCCAGTCCTGGCCTACACAATTGACCCAGATACTGCAAACAATGATGGCCCTTTGGTTATCCCAATGTGGTTTGAGGTGGACCATGCATGGTCTAGCCCCATTTAAACCAGACCACCACCTGGCCAGGTGGTGGCCCACATCCGGCTGACAAATCACTTGCCATTTCAGCAGTCAGCCAGCAGTTCTAATTTGACACCAGATCTGGCCCACACCTGTCTGTTATGTGGGATGTATTAGATTTTTGTATGCTGTTGCCGGTTGCAGCAGCCACCAGACCCACTGATGAGTGATTGAGGCCCCCAGTGGGACTGAGGCCATCAAACCCAAAAACAAGGTCTTTAGGGTTTGGTTGTCCCAGGAGAATCCTGTAAAAACTGAGACAGTGAGCCTATCCTGAAGGACCTGGGCATGGCAGGAAGTTTTAGAGGCCATAGAGAAAGAATTCTAGTTGGTCTTATTGAAGTTCGAGCAAATCCTTCAATAACTAAGAAAACATAAGTACAGGAGAAGGGACAAGTTGTTCAAGTTGTTCTTGATTTTGGTGGGGGGGACTATGGTCTCAGCCTTTGGATGTATATCTGAGTGGTGAAATGTCTTTTGATGATCTTCTTATTCTGGTCACCTTATCCTCCATTAAGGAGGTGGGGTCCAGAGGACTCAGGGAGTGAGAAATCCATTACCTTGTCAGAGATCTCAGCAGTAGTTAAAAGTGGCCCTGAGATGCTGAAAGCTCTTATTATAAAGCATCCAATGGGGCGGCTGTGGCGGAGTGGTTAGGGGAGTCGTCCTGGAACCAGAAGGTCTCTGGTTTGATCCCCCGTCCAGCCGTCTCAGTCGTTGTGTCCTTGGGCAAGACACTTCACCCACCTTGCCTACTGATGGTGGTCAGAGGGTCCAGTGGCGCCGATGCATGGCAGCCCCACCTCTGTCAGTGTGCCCCAGGGCAGCTGTGGCTACAGTGTGGTTTACCATCATCAGTGTGTGAATGTGAGTGTGAATGGGTGAATGTCTGTTAGTGTAAAGCGCTTTGGGGTCCGGAGGGACTTGAAAAGCGCTCTATAGGTTCAGTACCATTTACCATTTACCAATGAGCAAGACTCAAGACACACAAGGAAAACGTTTAAAGGCAACTTTAATGAGGAACTGTGAGGAGGCTCCATGTATTCTGGTAATTGTCTTGAGCTGGAGACCGAGAAGAAAGGCTTGAGTTAACAGCTGAAGTCTGCCTCTGATGAAGGATGGCCGAGGAGCCCTTGAAGAAGAAAGTCTGGAACAAAAACCAATGTGGAAGAACAGATTTGTGAACCAGAGACATAAAGAGGAGATCTATATTTTTAGGCATACCTAAAAAAAAATCAAAACTCAACAGCCAGTGTGCACCACTGAGAGTGAGCTGATGAACTGATGATTTCATCAATGAGATCGATGGTGAGATCTTTCTCTTAATCTAGAGCAGAGGTGCCCAAAGAGGGGCCCATTTGATTTGGCCCAGCAGCAGATGTCCTGGTTACTAAATTGTAATTATGTTAAGATTAAATATAAAATACAAGTAACTACAGGAGACATTTTGTCACAGTGGTGTTTTTTTGGTTCTGTTTTGGTTTGGGTTTTGTGGGGTTTCTGTTTGAGTTTCCTTTCTGTCTGTCACAGGTGTGTTCAGTTGTGATTGTTGTTGCCCTCGTCTCCCCAGGTGGCCTCCTCTATTACTCTGCACATGCTTCGAAGCCTCGACAGAAGGACACATCACTAGCCTGTTTTGGAGCTCCTTGTCCCCGCCTCATGAGTTGCACACCCCCGAGTTTATCCCACAACACATTCAGATCAGATTTAAGCCCATTTCTAGATTTGCAAACCTTATAAGACCACATACACTCAAATTTTAAATTGTGAAAAGTCCCATGAGCCTTTGCTGCCTTAGCAGCAAGTCCATGGGATGGAAAACATAAAAACAAAAAAACAAACAAACAAACAAACAAACAAACAAAAAAACAAACAAACAAAAGAATGTGGGCAACCGCACTGGCTGCTAGCTTAATCATTAAAAATAAAACAACTTTACTTAAGAAGTATTTGCATTTCTTATATTACTGCATTTGGCCCGCAGCCCTCAGATTGATTTAAATTTTGTCCCTCTCAGGGAAAATGATTGGGCGCCCCTGATTTAGAGGCAGATGAATACTGAACAGGAGGCACCTCAGGTGGAAGGCACAGTAGTGTGTTTGTCCAGACCATCTTAGAAGCACAGAAGAAAACAAGGTAAAAAAGGGAAGGTGTGGCTGCCAGGTCCTAACAGCTCTCAACATTGTAGGACTGTTTCTTTTCTACTTTAGCTTGTTTTTCTTTGACACTAGTTATCTCCTCTCAATGTCTTTTCAGTAAACATCTGAATTTTTTTGATGACAAAGTCAAGATAATGTTTTGCCAAATATACAGAAAACACTTAACAAACAGGTCTTTTTGTTTGCTCTAGTTTGTTTTGCAATGGGCATGCATGAAACAGCCACAGGGGTCACTGGTGCCCATATCCAGCAGTCACTGTGTGAGGGGAGGTGTACGCCTCGGACAGGTCACAAGTCCATCACAGGGACACACATAGAGACAAACAACCATTCACTCTCTCACTCACACTTGGGACAATTTAGAGTTATCACTTAACCTAACAGTCATGTTTTTGTTCTGTGGGAGGAAGCCAGAGTACCCGGAGAAAACCCACGCATGCATGGAGAGAACATGCAAATTCTACCCAGAAAGGTCGCCGGGCCGGTATTTGATCCAGCGACCTTCTTGCTGAGAGGCATCAGCTCTACCAACTGAGCCACTGTGGATGAAATAGGATGCTAAAATTGTTCTTTTAAAAATCTTAAGTACTCAGTTTTATCAACAATATAATCTACCTTTTGGATAAAGTTTGTAAAAATGTCAGTTCACCAAAGACTATTTCCTTGGGGATGAGATATGCAAATGCTGCAGAAAACCTTTTCTCAAAATGCCGTATCTATGTTAGTGTGGACAGAGCCTCAGCTCTTGCTGCCCATGCTGGATTTGTCTGAAATCATCTTCTTATTTTTCTCTCTTGCCTTATAAAAATGTTTTTTTCTAAAACAATCTACACTAGGACTAGAACCTCCTTTTAGGACCAGCTCCTCCTCTGGGCTGTGTCTCCAAGCTGAGCTTCATCATCACAGAGCACACATACTCAGCCCATGCTGAAATGGGCAGGACAGAAGCAGAAGGAGGTTCTTAAAGAGACAGGGGCCAATTTCAAGATGTTTAGAAATAGATATGATGAGAAGTCAAGTTTGTTTTCTATTTAAACAAATAAACAACATTTTAATAACAACTGAAGGTGACATAGATACTTTATTATGGTATAGTATTTAAATATATGCCTGAGGAACACATAATATTGTCCCTTTAAAGTCACAAGTTTACATACATTTCTTTAGTATTTGGTTGTGTTGTCTTTAAACTGTATGACTTGGACCAAATATTTAGAGGATCCAAGCTTAAGATTATTGAGTGTCTGTAAGAATCACTTGTGCCCACGTTTTAACTCCCTGGCTAATGTTTTAAGATGTTGCTTTATTATTCCACATAATTTCTCATCATCTATTCTGTGAAGTGCATCAGTTCCTCCTGCAGCAAAACACCCCCACAACATCATGCTGCCACCTCCGTATTTCATTTGGGATGATGCAAGCTTCTCCTTTTTCATTCAATTGGAACAATGGGCCTCATGCAAGAACATGTTCGTATTCTTATCCTAAATTTCTCTTACTTTTGTTCGCACGAAGGGTTCGTACGAACATGCCACGTCAGATTCAACAAACTCTTCTATCTTCAGGAAAAGTGTGTAAATGAGCTGCGTAATTCCACCTGTTCGTATCCAGCTGCTCGTGCACGCGGGAGATTAGCATAATAACCACCCCAAAAACACCATATAAGGCCGTGTTTCCTGCCTCAGATATCAGGAAGTGTCCATTCATGAAAATTGACAGTGAAAACTAAAAAGAAAAACTTTACGAGTTCAGAGACTGAAGTCCATCTGTCAGAGATCCAGAAAATAAAATCTGTCATTTTTAGCAAGTCAGCTGTGGAATAAAAAGAGCTGCTATGTTAAATCATTTTCATTTATTCAAAAGACACAGCGCTGCGCACCGTGCCCCCCCCACCCCCCACCCCCCGCGTGCGCTGCGCGG
>NW_013952877.1:113308-115210 GCF_001266775.1 Austrofundulus limnaeus
ATAAAAAGAGCTGCTATGTTAAATCATTTTCATTTATTCAGTAGCCACGGCGCTGTGCACCAAGTTATTAGGGAGGAAACCCCGTCTGGATAACAGCAGACTGACTGGTCGTAAAATATACGACAGGTCTGGACCACTCGTGAATTTTGTTCGTATCTGAAAAAAAATCTTAGAATACGAAAACATTGGTGAATGTCACAAATTCTCCTAAATCACTCGTACGCACAATTTAAGAACAAATCTGTGCGTACGAACGGTTCTTGCATGAGGCCCAATGTCCATTGTAGCCAAACAGTTCTATTTGAGTTTCATCAGAACGCAGGATAAGTGTCCAAAGATTAAAGTCTTTGTCCCTGTGCGCATTAACAGACTGTAATCTGTCTTTTCAGCAGCATTTTAACAATGAAGGTCTTTTGCTTTTAGTTTGTGATGGTTGCACACATTTCGTACTTAAACACTTTCACCTCAAATACACAATACCCATTCTGAGCAGTATGGTGCAAGACATCATCTGGGCTTTCTCTAATGATTTAAAGGCATGGTAATATTAGTGTATGCAAACAAGTGGCTGAAGAAAGTATTAAAGAAATTATCTATTTTTTCTCTCTCATTATTTAGGCATTCATTTCAGGAATGCACGTTAACTAAGAAAATGTATACATTTACTGTGGTAGAGTTTACTGTTCTCAACCAGCCGAACTGCTGGTACACCAGTCAGTTCAGACAAATCAAAGAGCTTTACTACAGTAAGACTTTTTTGTACAATAAGGTTTAGCTACCAAATTAAATTTTATCTCGGAGAGTGCATACCTCTGCCAAGACCCTAGATTATGCAAATGTTCAAGGAGTTAAGTCAGACACTTTGTGTAAAACCACAAAATAGCATCTGTGATCCAAAATGAAAGACTTCCTGTTGGATTTAGGCCTTACATCCAAATGAAGCAAATATAACTTTTAAGTAAAAGTAGATATTTGTACTGCCAAAATGAGTTATTAAGTTGATTTGCTACAAATTTTTGAGACTCTTGAGTAGGCTTGGGCAGCATGATGGCATTGTGGTACTGAAATATGGTGACAGTCTTTAAACTGCATCCTAAGATAAAAGTATGAAAAAGATCAATACAACCCAACCATACTTTTGAAGATCAAAATTGATTTTTACTTTTTGGATGTTACCAAAATTTTGTGTTTGAGTTTGTGATTGCCCCTGAAAAGCAACTGAGAGAAGAAGAAACACTATGATTGCATGAGGCCCTGCATTGTCTGCAGTAAATGCTAGCAAGCAAGAATTTCCTTTTGTTTCGTTTTTAGTTTAAAAAGTTTTTTTCCAGACAAAAAAATCATCCTTCTCAATTTGGTTGTGATTACTTTTTAAATATTTTTATTAAATAACTAAATCTGAAACCTCACACCATCTGGTGTGCCTAAAAGACACGAGGAGTGTTGTTAAACCTGCTTGCAGGGATTGTGCTGTGTCAATATTTTACTGTGCTTTTGTAGAGCAGTAATTGGAAATAATTTGTTGCATCATGTTTGACAGCATGTGGTAGGCAACAGTGGCTAAATTTGTGGTGATAACAAGAAAGAAGCTTCCCTTAGGTATTCAGAATTACTTCATTCATCAATTGGTTGTAGATTTTAGAATAATTAATCCCACAAGGCACGGTAGTGATCACATTCATTTTAGTGCAATTCACTCATTATGTAATAGCTGCACATAGGGCTGGGCGATATGGCCTTAAATTAATATCATGATATATTGACCAGTTTACCTCGATAACTATAAATACACGATAACTCTTACCACCCACCACAGACACACAAGTATACGGTATAGTATAGTCATAACACTATACACTGTGTCCATGGTTTTAATGAAAGTTTACAGTTTACATTTTGAAC
>NW_013952877.1:118119-121359 GCF_001266775.1 Austrofundulus limnaeus
CGACATCAGAAAGACCCGCCCTGCTCTGCTCTGATTGGATAAAGCTGTGGGGTGCATCTGTGGGGTGCGTTTGATTTGTTGAAAGCAGCGTCTGTTTAAACATGTATCAGACTGAGCTGCCCAGTTTTGTTGCGGTCTCGCAACAGAAAAAAAACAGGTTCTCCGCCATGGGCAGAATGACGTCAGTCATGAAATTAGCACAGCATGATATTATTTATTTTTCCGGTCTAGATTTTTTTACCGGTATTATCGTGAACGATATGATATGGCCCAGCCCTTGCTGCACACTGACTTTTAATCAGAAAGGAATGGAGTGAGCTGTGGTGTTCAGACAAGAAAATAGTTAACATTCAATGAATAATAAAGTCTAATTTATGTTTTAATTCCTGTAGGAAATAAACCCTTTGGCTTTACTATCAATTAATTCCTTTGTTGTGTTGAAGTTTTAGATGCTGATGTTAATATTTCCTACATGGGCAATGTTTATCTAATGTGCACTTTTGCATTGGTGGGTTCTCAAGTTGCTCACACATGTTGATCAAACTTTCAGTTACCTTGTCTGGATTAGGAATATTAAGGTTCTCTGTGGTTAAGGACGAAAACTGAAAGATACTATAGTGAGTATAAAAATCAAACTACGAATGACTCTTTATTGTCTGTGACTCGGTTCATATAATTCATTGAAAGGAGTCGTTCAAAAGATTCAGATCAATTACTATTGTCACATCTCTACTGGCTACTGTAGCAAAGTCACACCAATATTTAAATAGCAATGAGCATTTAACTGTCCTAGTTTCTTCCTTTCATCCTTTTTTTTTACTTTTTATTTTTCTGAAATTTGTAGGGCACACAGAATGAGCAATGAAACAGAACAGAAACACATAGAGGTTTCACAGGTACATGTCAGATGTCAGCATTTGTCTTTTTTTTTCAGAATATGTGAAGGAGTCTTATTTTTCCCAATAGTTTCTTCCTTTACGCTGCTGTAGACGGAGAGTTTAGGTCATAGGTTCCATTGTTCTTATGTTTGGTAGTCTGTATCAGTAGGTCCAGTGAGGGAGTGTCTCTTGTGAGCCAGCATTTTGTGATGGCTTTTTTTTTTTGCAGCAACAAGGATAATCCTAAATAGGTATACATCTCTTTGATATACTCATTTCATTTCGATAATTACTTTTTTCTCCTAGCTGTAAATGTCTGGATTTAATGTCAGAAATCTGGTCACCTTATCTGGATGAATCATTAAATAGTTATGTGGTAGCTGCAAATTCTCCTTTTATTGTCCATTTGTCTAGGAGTGGCTCAAAGACATGCAGCCTAGGGAGTCCAAACAATTGTAACAACTTTAAATTATTTTTAATAGAAACATTTATTTGAGCCAAAACAGGGAGTGGGGAGTCCCAACCAAAATAAACAAAAGTGGAAGAAGCCTGTAACCAGCCAAGCAGTTGACCACTCCACTCAACATACAGTCCAACAAACTAACCCTGTAACAGCTTTCTGTGGGATGGGTATATAATACATATGTATTGAAATTACAGCATTAATAGGCCCATTGATAGGCTGTTTACGGACTGTGTGCAGAATTCACTCAGGGTCAGGCTGTGAGTGAAGCACAATTCAGCTGGTGTTCTCACTGAATGTGTGGATTTTTGACTAACTACAAAAAAAGTATTAAAAAATGTAGCTTTAAATTTGCGACCCCCTCACAGCACCTTTGCAACCCTACTAGAGGTGGCGACCCTTATCGTTGAAGACCTCTGTTATAAAGGGTTTGCATCATTCTTGTTGTGTGATGACTCCCCATTAAAACAACTTGAATCTTAAAAATTTCATAGCAGTTCATGCAAATGCTGTTTCGTAGACAATTGTTTATGAAAGCATTTGCATGAACTGCTGTTGTCAGTTTTGCAGTACATGGTTATTTGGGCAAAATATTATATGAATTTGCTGCTGGAGTTGACCCCAGGCTGCACTGGAAGAAATTTTGAGGAAATGAGAGTGCAGACCAGGACATAGGAAGCTAAATAAAAACTTAAACTTCAAAAATCCAAAAAGCTGACAAGGCAGCAACAGCAAACTAAACACTTTTATAAAAGAGCCAGGCTGGGATCACAGAGCCAAGGCTGAACCGCAGGGACCAGTAAACAGTAGGATCAGACAATGAGCAGTAAAAACAGAAAAGCAGGAAGAGGTGATTACTGAGAAGAGACAAGTGAACTAATAACAGCTGATATGTGTGTGAAGCTGAACAAGACCTGAGAAAAATATAGCTGAGACAAAGGGAAGCAATGTGGCAAAATAAAGTAATCATAACAACTGAAAATCTATCTGAAATACAGGAAAACACATTTAAAAATAATAAGTGTACTTAAAAATATCCCCAAATCCTCCACACAGGCACCGTGGCAGACTACAGTGAGAAGGTTTGTACAGCATCAGTATTCCCAAGCTTAAAGGAGACATAATGCTTTTAAATCCTTCTTTTTCACATTTAAATCATTCAGTTGGGGTTTATATAAAGTCCAACTACAACACTTTGGTCTGAATTCCTCCTCATTGTAACTCTACAAACTCTATTTTCACCCCTTTTCTGAGGTGTGTCTCAAAGCAACTTGTTTCAAAGCTGTCTTTTCAAATCCAGATGACACACCCCATCTCCCTCCAGCTTCCAAACCGGTCCATTCCAGTTTGAGAGAGAGGTTTATGACTATCTAGCAGTGCATTTTAGTTACAAATTATCAACAGAAGAGTTGTTCATCCAGTCTTACGTGTTGGAGCCAGAGTCCGACCCAGAGCCAGAGGAGGATGAAGATGACAAAACTAGGTGGTAAGGCCAGACCTTATTTGGAAATTCCATCACAAACAAATTGACGTAACAGTTCAGAAAACTTCATAGAAAATTGAGAAAACTGAACGGATTGAAAAATACGGCCCAAAGAAAATATAAAGATTTCTATGCAGCACTGGGAGAGACCACGTTCATCTTTTCTGTTAGAGACTCCAAGTATACAACAAAATGCATTTAACGGCTAAAAACATGGATTTTGTATGAGATGTCCCCTTTAAAGATAACAAATCTAAGTTTAAAAATAGAACTAAGGCTGTATTCTATAGAGGACCAAAACTGATATACAGCGGGTAAAATAAGTATTGAACACGTCACCATTTTTCTCAGTAAATATATTACTAAAGGTGCTAATGACATGAAATTTCCACCAGTTGTCGGTAACAACCCAAGTG
>NW_013952877.1:122324-128077 GCF_001266775.1 Austrofundulus limnaeus
ACACCCTCTTTGATCTCACGGTTTATGACCCACGCACCCCAACCTGATTTAAGAGTAATGTTAAGACCTTTAAACCTGTTGATCCTTCTCAAAGCTCTGTGTTTGACTCCTGCCTGCATCTCAACCACTCTTCTTCCTAACAAACCCAAGACACTTCCTGGAACCAACAGTGACATCTTTAATGTGAACGTAACTGAGTCTCATGTTTCTCATTGGAACCCTGCTGTTTACACAAGGTTAGTGACTGTTATCATATCAGTTCCATTTGTCCTGTCTAACTCAGCCACTAACAATTTGTTCCTGTGTTTAGAGATACCAGCCCAGGAAGCAGTGACTCTCCAGATCCCTCCAAGAAACTTTGTCACCTCCAATAAATTCTTTAAACCTTCTTTTGTGTTCGGCTGTTTAACAGAGCTCAAAGTCAGAAACTTAACAGGAACATTGATACTGGAGAACATGGGTACTGTGTCATGATTTGTGTCTGTGCTTATGATTTAGTCTAAKTTTTCTGTCTTTTCCTCCTGTCTGCCTTTGCTCTAGCCCCACCCACTCACACCTGATCATCATGTTTCTTCCCCAGGTGTTCCTTGTTTTACCTCATTAGTTCTTCCTTTATATTCTGTCCTTTGTCCTCAGTCTTTGTCAGATCCATGTTCTCTGCTTACTGTTTGATGTTCATGTTCCTGTCCAAAGTCCTTGTTCTTGTTTGCTGCCACGTCAGCACCTTTGTTTTTGTTTTAAAAAAATCACTTTTTTGCCACCTCACTCAGTTCTGCATCTTGGGGTTCAAACCAACCTAGGTCAATCGTAACATACCGAGGAACATAGATACTGGGGAACATGGGTACCGAGGAACATAGATGCTGGGGAACATGGGTACCGAGGAACATGGGTACCGGGGAACATGGGTACCGGGGAACATGGGTACCGGGGAACATGGGTACCGGGGAACATGGGTACCGGGAAACATGGGTACCGGGAAACATGGGTACCGGGAAACATGGGTACCGGGAAACATGGGTACCGGGAAACATGGGTACCGGGAAACATAGGTACCATTGATACTGGGGAACATACTGTATGTGCTGGGAAACATTGATATGGACCCTAGAAAAGTGGGTAAAGGAAACTGATAGATGGATTGCATCCAAAGTTATAGGAACTAGAGATTATTGCTTGAGTGTTTTGATTAAGCCTGTATTATCTCCTTGTGAGTGGTTAAAGCCTAGTTCTGTTGATTCTTTTAGTGGTACTGTTTCCCTGAGATACACAATACTGCAGTTTTGTAGAAGTTTTCAAAACTATATTCAGTTCAAGGTCTTGTGTTATTTTGGAGTGTTTTTCCTTTCCTTTTTTTTGAACAGTTTTCTACATCACATTTCACAGTTAAAGTTCTTTCATCACCATTCCTACATGTAAAAAACATATCTTTTAGTTATAAGATTTCAGATTCCAGCTGGTACAATAAAAGAAATGGAAGGCTGACGAGTTGTCAGACACGTGTGCTCAAAAACATGCTGAGACATAATGTCTGTCTTGGCTTCACCGTGTGTGTGAGTGTTACTAAACTAGTTTTTGTGAAGAGGAATAAGCAACAAATGTTTGTATGAATCCTAAATGAGCCTTTAAAAAGCTGTCTTGTCTCTTTCCCCTTTTTGTGTTTTTAACCATGAGATTAGGGACTCTTCCATATTTATTTTCTTACCTAAACAGTCGAACACTGATGCATTCTGTCATCCTCTGATGTCTGAGCTGTTTCCTGTTCAATAATTGATGTTTGAGTCGTTGCATTTTCCAACATTTTCAGCCTTTTTGGATGCAGCTACCTGATATTCTTTCACAAACTCTACAGCTCCCTGCGTTTTATCATTACTCCCATAACTTTCCAGGTTTTGCCACTCACTCAATCTGTCAAATGCTGGTGTTGACATTCCTGTTTTTTTTTTTTTTAATTTTCTGAGCCTTGGGAAATTTCTGATTTTTCTAGCATCCCCCCACCATCACCCCATCTGCTCGACTTCACTGTCCTCCTGAGCCAAATTTCAGCCTTGATACATCTGAGCATGGGCTGGTTTGATATTCTCACAGCATGATGGGTAAAAGCACCAGTTTTACAGAGAAATAATAAAACAAGCATTAAAAAAGGTTTTACTTGTTCTATATTGCCTTTAAGTTGTACTTTCCTTCTTCAGGAGTCCCCACATCAAACTTCACACAAAATATTAGGATGTTGCTTTAAAACAGATGCTCTTTTTGACACAACCTGGGCTCGAACTTGCAACCTCTGGATTACAAGGCCATAGCAGTGATCAATGAGCAACTGCACCCTTTGTATGGTTTTTTACATAAAACAGAAATGCTTGTAATTTTGCTTCTGCTGCCAAGAAATATGTACTGTTATAATAGTGGTGGCAATTGTTTTATAGTTATGGCTATGTAATAGTATAAATTTAATATTTATTTAGAGGTATTTTAAATTTGATGCAGAGATTCAAATAAGAACAGTGATCAATTATTTTAAAATCTGTCAGATATTTCACATTTTGAAATGTTTTTAGCTGTTAGATTTAAAATCAAGGTTAAAATACCAATTAAATTACAAGCAATGAGATTAAATTTAAAGTCAATTTCAATTAAAACACCATAAGGCCAACAGGTGTTTTTAAAAGATACTTTGATTATTTAATTTTTTTACATCGTAAAACACAGTGTATGACACTGTCCGTGTCTATGGACAACTTCTGGTCTGAGCTCTCAATTGAAACCCTTGAACATGGGAATGTTTTTGTTTATTTAACAACTTTTCTTAACGAAGCAAATCCAACTGAGATCACAGATCTTTTGCAAGGGAGGCCTGGGCTTGGGTTTTTTGTCTGTGCGAGAAACTGGAAAAAACCCATGTAAGCATGAGGAGAACATGCTCCACCCCAGGTCCAAACTGGGGATGAAACCCAGGACCTTGATGCTGTGAGACAACGGTGCTAACCACAAAACTTTCATGCTTGTTAAAGCACAGCTGGACACCTCATGGGTAAAGGTTGATCTTTATTGGTTTCAGAGTAGGGCTGGACAACATGGCAAAAACAAAAGATCACGATTAATTTTTTCATATCGTCCGATCTCGATTAATATCACAATTTTTTTGTTAACCTAAAAAGTGACTGAATAATAATTTAACAAATAAATAGCTACAGAAATAAAACAATAATGTCTGTTATTTCACTTTCACTAATATAACAAATAGCTGTAGTTCAGTAGAACATTAAATTATTTTTGCAAGGTATTTAAAACAGAATTTACAAAAAAAAACATTTATGTGTAAATCATAGAATCTCACATTAATAAAGTTATCCTTTTGTAAAATTAAAGTTTTAGAATTGAATTTCACATTAAACATGTCATAAAGAAACATAAACCCTACAAAACAGCAACAGTTTGTGCAAACTTGCCAAGTGAATAGGATCTAGGCTCATTACTTTTGTTATGGAAGGAACCCCCAGGAGTTTGTAGCATTTCTCAGCTGCTGTTTGTGATGAGGCTCAGACAGGAAGTGGTCTTCACGTCGTGTCCAGCCCATCGTGTGTCGATAAAACTTACAGAAAAGTTCTTCTCCAGAGAAATGAAGAACCGCTGGGACATTGTTCTGTCCTAAATGTTACCCTAAGACTGCTTCATATTTTTTGGGGATGCTTTTGTTTTAGTGAGTCTCGCATCACGGATCACTCTCCGACCCCCACCCCACTTTTGTGTCGGGAGGGGAGCTCAGAGCTCACCCTGCATGCCTCTTAGCAGGTAACAGGTACAGGAAGCGACTGTGGCCAAAATACGTCTGAAACTCACCCAAATAAGTGAACTCTGTGAGATTCAGCTTTTTATACTGGGTTATTTTGGTTAATTCTGCGACTGTGTTTCCTTAGCAGCTTATAAAGGGAAGTGGAGCAGGAGAAGGTGGATTGTGATTGGCTGTTGTCACGCACATTTTTGCCATGTTTGATCGAGTAAGAGGCTCACAGCTGATCACCGTGATCGACCTGAATTTTTTTCTCGATCAATAATCGCGATCAAATAATTGCCCAGCCCTATTTCAGAGTCATATGGTCAAAGGTCAAGGTAACCGATGAAGCCTTTTTGGAAACATTTTGTGTGCTTTACCTCTGTGTAACGTAAAAATGTTTTTTTGTTCCTTAGATTTCACCCATCTGTCCATTCATAAGATGGTACACGGTAAGCTGTCCATCATGTAACTCAGACTATGGCTCCATATCCCTGTATTCCCTCCAGTACTCCTAACACTGTTTCCTGATACCCACCGATACAATGCCTGCACTGTAATTCAGTATTTTTTTTATTTGTTTTAAAAGGCATTTGAAAGGGGAGACAAGTATCTTTCATGCCTTTCATTAATAACCCCAGGACATACAGTAAGGGCCAATTTTGTGCATGCCCCATATGTGCCCTAAAAACTAAAACAAAACAAGACGTTTTTTACAGGTTTTTCTACATCTGTCTCACTGTGTTTTGATACTTTTACAAATAAACTTTAATAGCGTGATGAAATGGTTAACTGAAATGAAATTCTAAATTCATCACAGAAAATCTATATGTTCAAAAAGGAGATTAAGTCAAATTTATTGGGTAAATAGTATACCATGTAATGTTTTCTGCAAATAAGATATAAAAGACACCTGATATTTATTTTTTGTAAATTTGTAAATTGTTTAAGCTTAAGTTTGTTGTAAGCTTGAAGTTATTCTTTTATTAAATAAAGAGCAGACATAAGATTTTATTCTTCACACTGCACCCCTTTCATGCAAATTTTTTTCCTCTCTTTTTCTTATAATTATTATACATACATTTTGTTTTGTTTTTTTGAGTGAAATCAAATTTTGAGGGAAAAAATGTAGCTACAGTTGTTTTGGGAAATTCTCCAGTCATAACATGTTCTTTTTATGTATTTTATAATGTGTTTTGGTATGGTGTACCAGTGTTTTTTAATGTGCTATCAGAGAATATTATTGTAAAGAAAAATCTGGAACAGTGTAGACGAGGTCTACAAAGATTAGCTGTGAGCCACTGACAAGTCCAACATTTTCTTGTGTTCAAACATTTTAAAGCCTGTTAAGTTTTCTTTCAGCCCTCATCAAAAAGTCGAGCTTATGCCTTTCTTCCTCCACCAATATTTTAAACTTCTGCTGGTGGAAAAACTTGTATTTTGATGTTCTAAATCAAAGTCTTTCAGTGTGTTGTTTTTCCCCGAGGCCTTCCATCGTTTCCTTACTCTTACAGTTTAACTGCAGGAAATACTTTTTAATGTCAGGTCCTTTTCCCCCCATGTAAATAATGTCTGCTCTATAAAACACAAGTCGTACTGATTCAGTGTTTTCAATCACAGTTGAATCTGTATTTTTGTGGGGGGGGATAAACATTTAACTCTGCAGCTCTGTAATAAAACTCTTCCACCCTCTGGTCTTCATCCACTCAATTACAAACACAATTAGACAGGAAGACACAATCACTCCAAGTCCATTTGAAGATGTGAATATGTCATCCTAAAGACATACACTCACCGGCCACTTTATTAGGTACACCACGCTAGTAACGGGTTGGACCCMCTTTTGCCTTCAGAACTGCCTCAATTCTTTGTGGCATAGATCCAACAAGGTGCTGGAAGCATTCCTCAGAGATTTTGGTCCATATTGACATGATGGCATCACACAGTTGCCGCAGATTTGTCGGCTGCACATCAATGATGC
>NW_013952877.1:129627-134697 GCF_001266775.1 Austrofundulus limnaeus
TGCACTGAGTTGCCGCCATGTGATTGGCTGATTAGAAATTAAGTGTTAACGAGCAGTTGGACAGGTGTACCTAATAAAGTGGCCGGTGAGTGTATAGTATAGATCAGTGTGACACATTTTACATACTGTGTCTCAATACTGAGGGAATATATGCATTAAGTTAAAATTAATTATTGAATCAGCACGGTACTGGCCTTTTTATTTTATATGAATCAAATTCAACTTGTTTGAATGAATATTTGCTCTCACAAATCTCACATTAATATTTGTTTGACACAGAGTCAATCATCAGAAGAAAGAGAAATAAAATCGGATAAAAACCTGGTACAATAAGCCTATTTAGACGGCACACTGAAAGTTTTTCTTTCTTGAAGAGTGTTACCATCCAGGGAGCAGCCGTATCTCCTGCACCCTCACCACTTCACTCTTTGTGTTTGTTTCCATTTATCGTGCTCCTGGTTTTGTCTCCTGTCACACACTGTGCACCCATCTGTTTCAAGAACTTCATTAACACTCTCTATCCCCTACAGCTCTTCTTAAGTCACTTTACTTCAGTCCATTGCATGTCTGTTTCACAACTTCAAACTGTAATAAATGTCTTTTTCTTTCCCCTCCCCATTTTAGGCTCCGCCGAATTGTAGTTTAATATTTCCTCCGTAATGTTTGTTTGGCAGAATTAAGCCGATGCATGGGTTTGATGTGTTTTTAGCTTCAGATTCAGAGTGAAGGAGTGGGTGTGTG
This sequence comes from Austrofundulus limnaeus, assembly GCF_001266775.1. NCBI lineage: Eukaryota > Metazoa > Chordata > Actinopteri > Cyprinodontiformes > Rivulidae > Austrofundulus > Austrofundulus limnaeus. The sequence goes on from NW_013952877.1 coordinate 130,369, forward strand.
TTCATTTGAAACCCTTGGATCTATACAAAGATGCATATTGGATTATTAGAGCTTGGAAGATTAATTTGGAGTGAGGTACTCAAGCTGTTTTAGTCGTGACCTCTCTCATCTTCTGGATGAGCTGCAGGCTTTTTTTAGCCAGATCCTTGAATCACAGAGCTGAAGAGCAGCGAGAGGCTGTGGGTGTGTTTGTGTGTCCTGTCTCAGTGTGTCCATCTGTGTGCTGGAAATAAGTCCATTATTGGAATAGCCTTTCATTCAAGTATCACTTTTCTCAGCAGTAGGACTCCTTGGAGTCTGAAGATGTGTATTTGTCCGCGAGGCCAGTGTTTGATGGGGGTGTCAGGTCTCTCGCAGCCGTGGCTGAGTTTTGGCGAGTGGTGTGTGATGTGTCTCACAGCTCTGGCACTGCTTGACTTCATTTGCCTTTGAATGCAGCTTCAAAGCCTGCCTTGATGAATGTTTGCCTCCACACGATCTGGCAACATTTTCCAACCCCTTCCACCTCCTCTTCTCCCCCCGCCCTCCTTCCAGCTTTCTGCTGTGTTTTCCAGTAGTCTTTGCCTTCTGTCCATCCTACATCCTTGTGCCCTCTACTCTGCTGTGTACCGTGTCCTCCAACAGCGCCTGTCTGCCGGTGTGCAACACAGCACCATTCAACTTTGACCTCAGTGGAGGTCTGCAGCTCCAGAGATCAATGGCATCAATGGTGACAGGCAGAAATAGGGAGGCTGCTGGTGGATTTTCTATCATGTTTTCATACTTCCTGGTTTCTGGTTTGATATGATAACATGGAATACCTGTGGATATAGTTCATTCTTCTTGGTTATAACCTAAAAATTAGAATGCTTTCCTCTATTTGGATGTAGAACCTGTAATTTGACTTCACTGTACTCATTTATCTGATATTTGAACTGTGCTATATTTCACTCAAAAAGCAACAGTTTTTGCTCAATGCTAAAGGCTTTTTTTACTACTGTTTCTTTGGTTATAGAGCGAGAATCATAAACTAATTTGCTGGACCTACATTTAGGCGTTTGGTAAGGTTGCCAATGGGATTCTCGACTCAGGCTGTTTTTAGAGCACTAGTCATTTGACTATGTTTGTGCAATGCCCATATGTGTACAAACACTGGTTTGTGCCAGTTTCTATTGGTACACTATACTGTCAAAAGTATTTGCTCACACATCCAAATGACTGCACTCCAGTGCACAAAGCAAGGTCCACAAAGACATGGGTGGCAGTGTCTGGTGACCTGACCTGAACCTGATAGAACACGGTGCGCAACCACCCTTCTTCTGAATAAATGTAAACACACTAATACAGGTTTTTACACTTAAATTAAAAATATTTGACCAAAGAAAAACCGGAGCTGGACTAGAGAGATGAATATGATTTAGATTTTTATGTCTGTGACTGTAACGACACACAGGAGACACGACATTAACAGCACATTTCATTCCTTTAAGCAGCTCCTTTAATTCCACAGCTGACGCTGCTAAAGAGAGCAGATTTTCTTTTCTCGATCTCGGAGAGCACGATTACAATCTCCGAACTCGTTCTTTTTTACACTGCGATGTCATTCATGAATGGACACTTCCTGGTATGTGGGGCAGGAAATATATATCGTTATATGGTGTTTTTGGGGTGGTAATTATGTAAATAGCCTCTCCTCGTGCACGAGCAGCTGGATACGAACAGGTGGAATTTACGTAGCTCATTTACACACTTTTCCTGAAGATAGAAGAGTTTGTTGAATCTGTCGTGACATGTTCGTACGAACCCTTCATACGAACAAAAGTAAGAAAAATTTAGGATAAGAATACGAACATGTTCTTGCATGAGGCCATATGTGCCTATGGTACTTGTAGTGACTATAAAACCATCATCTCCATATGGAAACTTATTTTTTGTCACATTTCCCCAAGCAGAAGATGCAGGCAGAGCTGAATTTGACTAGTAAAAGTGCAACCATGAACTTGCTTGTGCTTCAGATATTTTATCTGAGGTAAAATACCAACAACTACTTCAAGTATGCAGATGTAGTGGTTTGAAGTACACACACTAGGGGTGCCCTGATCTGATATTGATATCGGATTATATTGACTTGCATTGAAAATCTATGATATAAGCACTCCAATACAAATCATCCACTTCGGATGTTATCATCCATTAAATGGACATTATTAGCTGTTATCAGTCCCATAGAATGGCTTCAGACTGTCCCAACTATGCCCCCTAGCAGGTTATCAGTCCCATAGAATGGCTTCAGACTGTCATTTGGTTAGTATGAGGCATAAAGCCATTAAAATTTTTATGCAATCTGGTTAATATGAGGCATAATGCTGCGTTCACAACAAACCTGATTTCAGCATCAAAATCGCATCCAACGCTTCAAGTTGGACACTTGTACACTTTGAGGTCAAACGCAGGTCAGCTCTTGAAGCGCTCGCACGTCAAGAGCCTCCCTGCCCCCCCTTCCTCTGCCGGTCTCTCCTCTGTCGGCCTCTGTTTAATGTCGGATGAAAATAGGAAGTGGCTTTGCTTTATTTACAGAGAGCAAGAGCATGTCATGCTCATCAGATAATCAATTCATAATTAATTCACCAGATAATTCAGAGAAGTTCTAAGTTTGGTGAGTTTCATCACCCAGGAGCTGCGAGAGAGGCTCGCGGCTCGCTTTCAGAACCATTTTTGTCCTGAGTCCAGTCTGATGAGCCGCTGCCACGCATTGGTGAGGATATTTCCTGTCAGGACACTGACTGCAGGCACTCGATTTCAGCTAAAGAGCTCCTCTCCATCTGTTTCAGGTTAGTGGACATCATTCAGTAAACTGTCCCGTCGGGAAATCTGTCACTACGTCACACAGTGGAGTCTCTCTGATTGGTTGACGTGGCGCGTCGAGCTGCAAAAGTTCAGATTTTCCAACTTCAGCAATTTGCGCATCAAGCGCGTCGAACGCTCAAATCGTTCAAATCGCGCCGCTCTAATCGCGCTTGAGGCGCCGCAGCACTTCCCGATGCTGATTGAAGCGCGTCCACCATAGACTTCGCATGTAAACCTGATGCTCCTGATGCTGAAATCGCGTTTGGTGTGAACGCAGCATAAGACCACTAAGATTTTTTATGCAATCCGGTTAATATGAGGCATAAGACCACTAAGCTTTTTTATGCAATCTGGTTAATATGAGGCATAAAGCCGCTATGGTTAATTTTAGAGAAAATTACATGTGCTACGATAAAGTAGACAGGACTCCGGCGGTAGCAGATTGTTGCATTCCAACGTACATGGCACTGGTAACCCACTAGGGGACACTGTCGGGACAGTCTGAAGCCATTCTATGGGACTGATAACCGTTAATATCGTCCATTTAATGGACTGATGGCATCCGAACTGGCTGATACAAACTGGCCATTACGGTAGTTTGTTCCAGCATTTCTATCTTGCAGCGCTTGGATCAAAGATGCAGAGCCAATGTGATCACAACACGCTGTGCAAACCAAATAACAAGGAGTAGGAATGATCAGGGCCGGATCAACACTTCGCTGTACCCTGGGCAACAATATTCAAGGGCCCCATCATCACGACCCCAGGATTACCATAGTCTGGTAAATACAGAGTAAATCATTGCAATGTATAGTAAATATACTCATTACTTCAAATTCTAAGCGTATTTTGATGTACAAATTCTCATTGAACTACAAATACACTACTATGTCCTCTTGTCAATGACACTCCTTCACATGATGCTATGAAAACAAAACACATCAGTATAATCTGGTAAACATGACCCACTACATTGAGATCGAGGGAAGTGTCCTCCATTTACACAAAAGCAACATTTGACATTACACAACCCTCTCAGTCACCTGACCCGCCTCATGCTGACTGACCAATGAGGAGAAGATCTGAACTCACGTTCACAGTGACAGGCAGCCTCTCTGTGCAGCACAAGAGCTCCAACAGACAGTTTAACAAAAGCAGGAGAAAACCAGATATTTTGCTGGTGCCTTCAYTCAAGGGTGTAACCATCATCTCAGAAGTGAGGGGGACACATGTTTTTAGAGGTCTTTTGAGTGATTTATCATCCTCTCTTATTAAATCACAACTCTCCTTAGTGGCTAAAACATAAATACTAACAGCCACAGTACAGTTCCACTGACTGACTTTAGTTCTTTAAACTATTTATTAACAAAATCTAAAGTTTTAGCAGCCAAAAGGTAGCCAGATGGAAAACACCATTACTATAAGCAAACACAGACTTGAATAAGAACACTACCCATCCCGTCCACTGGTAGTGTCTGTGACAACATGGAGGAGCAGAAACAA
>NW_013952877.1:134904-136578 GCF_001266775.1 Austrofundulus limnaeus
CTTCAAGAATAATAGTCATAATTTCTCCTTACCTGAGAAAAGTCTGCATTATGATCCCTGCTGCTGTAGGCTATCTGGTCTGTCTCCTCCCTGACCTTGTTCTACGGTAATGAAGATTTATTTTAAATATGTGGAAAGCAGCCAGCATAACTTCTGCACAGAAATGAAAGATGACTGGGTTTATCTAGCATTAACTAACTAGCAAGTGATGTAACAGGTAACAACAACTAATCATGTTGTAAACATTATATAATGTGTAACTCATCATTTAGCTAACATTATCTGCCTCCAACAGCATGACTCAACTTACATGGTTTGTTTGGTAAAACCTGTGAGAAGTTTTAGTTGCTCTTTACACCGCGAGGCTCTGCTCAGCAGGCAGGTGGTCAGAAGATCGTCTCCTATCCGTCATCTGCAGGAGTAGCTTGCGGACACTCATGGTGCGTTCAAAGACGGCTCAGAAAAACTCATTACCATATGTTAATAATGGATAAAACAGCTGTAACGGCTGAGAAAAGTGCAGGGACAGAGAGCACAGATGCAGGAAGTGCGGGGACTCAGGGAGACATGTCTCACGCATATCCCGCATCCGTTATGTCCGTGCCTTCACTGCCCAGGGCCCTTTAGAGACCGTGGGCCCCTGGGCAATTGCCCAATTGCCCATATGGTTAATCCGGCCTTGGGAATGATGCTGGCAGTGTGGCAGTACTTTTCATTAAAGTCCAAAAAAGTCACTACTGCTAGTGCGAAACTTGTCCTGCACAAGTTTTCTGTTGTGGTTTATAACTGGAGAGCCAACCAGGCTTGACTCCCCACCCTGTCAGCAACAGCAGCTAAATTCAACTTGCGAGAGAGCAGAGAATGAACTATATCTCAAATGCATGATGTGATGAGTGGAGATTACCATTGTCCATTAAACCTCCATCTGTCCAAGAACAGGAATGGAAGATTAAAATAAGGATTTGTTCTTTTTCAGTCCAAAGGATTCTATAAATAGATCCTTATTAAACCAATAAGGAACACACTTTTTTTTTTTTTACATATTTTTGAGTGCAGATCTGTTTTTAGAAGATTTAAAAAAGAGACTAATAATAAACCACAATTTGAAGTAGCTATTGAGGCTCATAAGTTGGTGGCTTACATTACAAGATTTCTTGTGCATGACTGGGTTTTCTTCAGTTACTTTGGTTTCCTCTCATAGACGAAACACATGCAAAGCCCCTTCTCCACTCGTGTGCCTGTATCAGCTCTGCTCAGTTCGGCCTCGGTTAAATATGTTTCCATTTGATTCCAACCGTGCACAGCTACGCACTTCCAGACTCTCCTCTCTGGTGGTTCTAAGCAGGTAGAACTGAGTACTGCATTTGCTTACGATTTTGACTTTAGCAGAATGCTGCCTGTGGATTAGCTCTGGGATTGATTGCAACACAACCTGAAGAGAGGTGAAGGACATTGGACGAAGCTGAGCAGATAACCGGGAGTTTGAACAAACTGGCCACCTACTATTAAACAAGCACTTAAAAACTTATTCATATTCTTGAATGGGTGTTCTTAAATGTAATTTCATTGTGCTCCGTACAAAGACAATAAAGGCATCAACAATCAATCAGTCAATAAACAGCCAATCAATCAATCAATCAATCAATCAATCAATCAATCAATCAATCAATCAAT
>NW_013952877.1:138934-140049 GCF_001266775.1 Austrofundulus limnaeus
ATAAATAAATAAATAAATAAATAAATAAATAAATAAATAAATAAATAAATAAATAAAGACCAAACTGTAAAATCACAACAGCCTTTTTTTTATCACAACAGCTGAAGCCGCTGTGGACAGTCCGCCCACAGAGTGAGGGACACACAGAGATGGAGACACAGAACGTGTGGACAGGTGAAACTGATAACTAGAAAAATGCATAGTTAGCTTAAAAAACATGACATGGCCTCAGTTACAAAGATTTACATTGTTGGTGGGGCTTTTAAGTAAATTTTAGACAAAAACTGCAGCAGGTTCAATGCAGTTTTCTTCCAAGTTTATTGGGTGTTTTGAGAACAAATAGCAGGGATTTGTCAGAGGAAATTTGTATTTTTGTCACAATTTAGGTTTGTAGATATAAATAAGTAAAACCAAGAGGAGAAATGAATGTAAGGAGATGCCAATCTTTGGATGTGACTAAGATCTGACAAATCAATCCATCCAACAACGGCACAGAGCATGAAGTGTTGAGTATGAGAATTCATCTCTGAGCTTCAGATAAAGATGCATCCAGTTCATAGTTTCATAGTATAAAACTGGCAGCTCTGAGCTTTTTTTTCTTAACTGATAGACTTGTGATTCTGAAGATGTTTTTTTCCAATTTAAAATATTAGAGCTTTAAAATATTTGTGTTAGTATTCTAACACAATCTTCACCCAACATCTTTCATACCAGTTTTAGATGTAGATCATTTAATGTTGAGTAATGATAAAATGATAGATATTTTGGTCTAATCTTAAAAGTAACAATGCATAATCTCATTCAAAGGTTGTGACTGTCTCTCAGGGTGTGTTTTGTGAATTACTCTCAGCCACTACCACATCAAATTTTAGCTAAGTATGTGGAAAACTGACTGAACTATATATTTTGTGTTGGCTAATGTTAATGTAAACTGTAGAAAGCAGGAAAAATGTTGTCTTTTTCCTTATTTAGACATTTAGCAAACAAATAATTTTGGAATCCTAAGTGATCCAAAGCAGGACAAGTTTGGTTTGATCTAATGTCAGACAGAAAGAAAAAAAGGGTGATGTGTTTTTTAATGCAGTATATATATATATATATATATATATATATAT
>NW_013952877.1:140669-145115 GCF_001266775.1 Austrofundulus limnaeus
CCCCCACACACACACACACACACACGTGGGCTCAGTCGTCTGTGGTTCTGTCAGGAAGGACTGGTGTAGTGACCCCCTGAAGAAGAAAGCAGCTGAAAGTTTCGTGAAAACTGAATCTCTAACCGAGATCAGATATCAGACCGAACAGATATAAAACCTATGATTGAATTGTCCCTAACTTACACATAACATGTACAAGCTTGTTATAACATGTTTGGACTTTTGTAGAGCTTCTGTGCATCATTAGTGGAACTCCTGCAGAACGTCCGTGCAGCGTGTTGGATCAAACAGCAACACCTGCAGCACACAGTGACACATCAACTTATGAGAAAAACAACACGCTGATGGAAGTTAGCATAACTTACTAGCACGTTAATATACGAGGGCGTATGTTGTCATACTGAGGTACCAGTGCAGAATTTTGAACATGCTCAAAATTTTCACCATATGCTGAACTGCTGCTGAGTATTTTTACAAGTTTCAGGTCTGTTCCAGGTAAATTACATGTTCATACATGTTACATGAAAGTTACTCATATGTGGACATTATGTCAGAAACAAGCTGAGGAATTATGAAGCGATAACAAATAAGTAGCATTTCTAGCACTGATTCTGTTCATTTTGTTTGCATAATTTACCTTTGATATTGTAATGCATAATAATCATTATGAATGTGTTAAACTGACTTTGCATAAGCCTTGCATAATTGTACCTTCAATTAGGGGTTTTAAAAAGTTATGTGTTCGCTTCAGAATTGTCCCTGCTGGTGTCGGACTTATGTCCACTTATGAGTAACAAATGAATAACTTACCTGTAACTTATGGGAACGGATGCATAATTAATCCGTAGCATACCTGTAACTTATGCCTCACTTATCAGCAGCACGCCGGCATAAGCTGAAAATTTTGAGCACGTCTAAAATTATTGTCTTTCTATGGTGCTAACATACACCGAACACTTAACTGATACAACTTAGACCAGCGTTTGATGAAATTTGCATAAGTCAGCATAAGTTGTCTAAAACGTCAGAATGTGACAGGGCCTAAAGAAAAGAAAAAGCAAGTACAATGATTTCAATCTATTTCCATGGGAAAGATAATTTTAAATAAAATTTAATTTTTTTTTTAAAAAAAATACACATTACAAAAATAAAAATCACATCACATCTCCTTACTGAACTGAACAGTTTGACATATAAATAGCAGAAAATGTAGTAGAAACAAAAATGTCCCAAACATGTTTTAACCTCTCAGCCCCAGAAAAGCCATCATGTTTGTGCATTAAAATGTTGTTTGATGGGTTCTTTTTTTGTTCCAGTGTCAACTTTTGTGTTTGAGCTCATAGAGGTAAATGCTTTCTGTAACAAATGCTGGTAGTTTCCTCTCATAATTCAAGGTTTCATCACAGACATGATGGAGCTGATCTGGAGGCTGCATAAAAACTGCTACATTTAGAAAGAATAAATGTGATTTGTTGAAATATGAGTTGATATTTTACAAATGCAAAGTTAACTCTAAGTTTTATAATTTTTCTTTCTGACTCAGATTTTTTAATTTTCTGACAGTTAAGATAAACAAAAACAGAAATCTGTGAGTGTGTGTTGCAACTCCCTACACCTGACTCACACCTTTACCTCTCACTGTGATCGGCCAAATGTTCGCCCACGCTGTCACCACCTGGCTGCTGCTGTGCACTATGATTGCAGTGTGTAGTGCTGTGCGTGTGTGTATGTGTGTGTGATATGACATGCTCTCTAACAGATGGAGTAACCTAATCCATGCCTCATTTGTACCCTGCTGTCCATTGGCCCTCACGGTCCGCTGGTGATGCTATCTGGGCCTTACGGGCATCCTGTCTGCTTCGTTCCCGGAATCGGACGATCCCGCCCAGCCCCACTCTTGCCTTTCTGCCGCCGTCCTCACGGCCCGAGGCACCGGATCAGACGCACACTGATCCCACAAGAGATGGGACGTTAAGGTCGAGCAGATCTCGGGTTACCAGGTTGCTATGAGTGAAACTGTGTCCATTATGACAGCGTATTACTTACAGTCAATTTGGCTGTAGCTCAGTCATGACTGAAATGAAGCTGTTTGGAAGTATTTTTAGGGTGAGTCTGCACATGTTGCCCAGTTGTAAACCCAGTTATGAAGATGGTGCTGGAATATCACAATCTCTGCATCTTTAAGAGAAACTAATTCCTTTTCATCTAAACTGACCATCCTGCCAATCCTGCCTTCTATATCTGGGACAGGCAGAGCTTTATTACGGGTGGCAGCCACTTTTCCAGCAGTCTTGGTGTCAACTAGAGGTGAAACTCCATCACCCAAATGAATTAGTCTCATTGGCTTGGTAATTTATTGATGTTTTCTTCTCCTGAGGGGATAATGGGTGTATGGGCTGCTGATGGATGAGGCAGCATGCTGCATGTCTGCCTTCACAGCATCAACCACAGTCAATGGTCAGTCAGGTCTGGTGTGTTAGGAGATGCTGAGTGATGTAACACAGAAACTGATTGCCTCTTTAACATTGTCTCTGATCTTCTGGAGAGCCACAACACTATGTCCGATTGTATGAAAGGAGGTTTTATGTCTTGAAGTTAGAAATTCACTTACTGACAGAAACAAAAGGAAAAGTTAAGCACCCTGAATGAATGGTCCACTTTGGATGTAACTCAGTGCACCTACCCAAGGATGGGTATGCAAATTATTGGATTTTCAAGGAGCTGGAGCATTTACAACAGGTATAAGTGTTGGTAAGACAAGTGGAGTGATAGTGTTATCAGTAGTGGTGGACAAAGTACATTGCTTTTATTATTTGAGTCAAAGTAATAACTAAATAAAACTGAAGTTGTGATAAGATATAAAGCCTCTGAGTCTAATAGAACAAATAATGTACTCTGGAATAATGACTGGACAAATATTACTCCAATAAAAGAAAAAAGAGCTCTGTCAAATTAGCACTTAAGTTAAAGTACTGGAGTATGAGCTTTCAAAAGTACTTAAAAACTTCTCATTTTTAAGTACTTAATGCATTTCACATGAGTGTAGTTATGAATAATTGGGAATATTTTCTGCAATATTGGACAGATTAGTAACTCCAAACATAAAATTATAATGCATTAGTTATAGCGTTTTTCTAAATATATTATTCACAGGATTCCTGCAGATCTTTAAAAAGTCTTAAAAGTCCTTGAGTTTATCAATCCAAAAATAAGGCCTTAATTAGCCTTAAAAGGTCTTAAATCAATCTTCAGAAGTCTTAAAAATGTTAACATATTGTAAGTAGGATGACTGTAATTCTTATCAAACATTAAAATAATTGGTAACATTTATTTATTTTTGAAATATTCACATTCATACATTCCCTTTTGACACCACTTTCTGTTATTTTACATGCAGATATCTCAACAACTGTCCATCTGAGCTATGTGAAATTTGTTTTGTAATATGTTAATAATGTTGTCTTTCAAAAATCATATTTGATACAAACATTTTACATCACAGGCACTTTAAGGTTTCATCTACAGCAAGCTTGGGTTGAGAACCCACTGTGGGTCCTAAAACTCCAAATTTTGGGGTTGACAGAGGATTTTCAGGAATTAAATTAAGTTTAAAACTGGCTGCTAAGAATGTTTTTGTAGCTATATTTGACAAAATAGCAGTTCTATATGGATAAAAAATGGGTCTATTAGCAATATTTGAATAATTCAACCAAAAATTCTTAGATTCATGAGTTTCTGCCACAGTTTTTATTTTTTTGTCATTTGTGTTATTTGTGAAATTGGTCTTAAATTTGATTTCACTTGGCATTAAAAAGTCTTAAATTTAACTTGCCTTAAACTGTAGGAACCCTGATTCATTCGCTCCTCAGTCCCTCTCCGTGGTGGAAGTGTGGCTGCCATTCTGCACCTATGGTCCCCCCAGACCACCACAGTCACACCAACATATTTATACATGGGGATGTTGGTTTAATCATCTTGCCCAGGGACAAAACAGTATGTGCTAAGACAGGGATTTGAACCCACAACTCTCTAGTTGCAAGGTGAATGCCTACCCCTTGCACCATTGAAATCTATACCCTCATAATTATATCAGTTTACAAGAAGTGTCAAAGTCATTTAGTCTCTACAGAGTCACCACTTCAAGAACAAGGCTTGGAACAGTTTTGAAAACAGCCGAGTATTATGAAATTACAGTTTTTATTGATTGGTTTGACGCAGCCGTTATCAGGGTTTAGCAAATAGTCAAGAATATGCAACCAGAAAGCAATCAGACACAGAAGACTAGAAATACAAAATAGTGAATGTTTATTTACAAGTGAGAGGGGAAGGGGTAGGTCCAGGGTTTCACTGTAGATGACAGGAAGGAGCTGAATTAGTTGTAGGTTTGAGCAGAGTGAGATTTAGAATTATCTTGTTGTTTGTTTTGTAGCTTACGGTTTGGAGAAG
>NW_013952877.1:153050-154195 GCF_001266775.1 Austrofundulus limnaeus
GGACCGTAGCCTTCCCAATCCACTAAGTATTGGAACCCACGACCTCTTCTTCTTACATCCAAGATGCGGTTGACGGTGTAYGCAGGGTGGTCGTCTATAAGACGAACAGGGGGGGGCGGGGGAACTGGTGGAGACAGGGGGCTGACAGAGACTGGTTTTATCTGAGAGACATGGAATGTGGGATGAACACGCATGGTGGAGGGCAACCTTAATCGGACAGCAGAGGGGTTAATGATTCTCTCCACGGGAAAAGGGCCAATGAATCTGGGKGCAAGCTTACGTGGAGTGTCCTTGAGATTGATGTCTCTCGTGGATAACCAGACGGTTTGTCCAACCTGATATTGAGGGGCTTGTGTGCGATGTCGGTCAGCAAATCTCCGATTCTGGTCTGCTGTGCGTAATAGAGCTTGTCTGGTCTGTCGCCAGATTCTCCTGCATCTCCTCATATGATGATGGACGRAGGGTACCATGCTGTCAGTCTCTGTAGAAGGGAACAAGGGGGGTAGATAGCCTAAAGAGGCTTCGAAGGGGGAAATTCCGGTGGCAGATGAGGTGTGTGAATTGTGAGCATATTCGACCCAAATGAGTTGTTCAGACCAGGWGGAGGGGTTATTGTTGGTTACGCACCTTAAAGTGGATTCTAGCTCTTGATTGCATCGTTCTGTCTGACCGTTCGATTGGGGGTGATGACCAGAGGTGAGACTGTAAGTGGTTCCCAAAACTTTACAGAACTCCTTCCAAACCTGGGATGAAAACTGTGGCCCACGATCAGACACGATGTCAGTTGGGATTCCATGTATTCGAAAAACCTCTTGGAYCAGAATCTTGGCAGTCTCGAGGGCTGATGGAAGTTTGGTCAGGGGGACAAAATGTGCAGACTTTGAGAATCGRTCAATGATAGTAAGAATAACAGTATTACCACTAGATGGMGGGAGTCCAGTGACGAAGTCCACCGAGATGTGAGACCATGGACGGGCTGGTGTGGGAAGTGGTTGTAGAAGTCCAGCGGGGGGTTGATTTGAGGATTTATTGCTTGCACAGAYGGGACAGGCTGAAACGAATTCCTTAATATCTTTGTACATAGCAGGCCACCAAAAATACCTCTTAGCGAAGGCGATCATGCGATTACTACCAGGGTGACAGGT
>NW_013952877.1:154245-158092 GCF_001266775.1 Austrofundulus limnaeus
TATATATATGCATCATGTTGACATCATCCTGACTTTTCCCAAGTTGAAAATGTGTGGGATCAGCTAGGGCATCAGCTCCAACCCACTGGAGATCCACTGGATCTTGAGGGTGAATTCCAAAATCTGTGAACCAACAGGAGAAGATACAACAGGCACCAATCATGTTCCCATAAGTCTTTTATTCGTGTGATCAGATATTATCTTTGCAGGGTCACGACTTTGCAACTCGTGCAGTTTCATTTCATTTCCTCGTCATCTGCATGCTTCACCTTTTTGTCAGTGAGTGTAATCTACCCCACATTTATTAGCTTTTTTATGTCTCCTTTGCAGAAAACCAGAAACTGGCACTGTTTGATCAATGTATGATTGATAACAGGGTTTGCAGAGAAGGTTGATGATATGATAAAGCATTCACAGTGGTAAATGGTGTACCAGATTAACATGTCATGACATGACTGAGTACCTGTCGATTTCTTGTTCGTAGATCTGATAAACCCGGAAAGCTGAGAGGCCTCAAATCCTTGGAGTAAAGATTATCTGGCCTGTTGCAGCGTCCTGATGGAGATAAAATAGAACAAGCAGAGATGCTTCCCTCTGTCTTGTCCGGCTGATGTGTCAGTGAAAAGCCTTCAGTCCCAGGAGGACCAGCTTTCCAGCACTGACTAAATGAGTGGTGCTGCTAATTTTGTGTGCCCGTGCAGTCTGAGTCTGCGATCGCTCTCCGGTAATGTGGGCTCTTGACCTCGTGTGGTTTTATCCGACATGTCACAGGTCTCTGACATTAAATTTCTTTCTGCTCCATTAAAAGATACCTGATCCTATGCAGGCTTTCACTGACGACAGAAAGTGAGCAACGTGAGCAGGAAATGGGTTCTTACCTTGAACTGGGCTACTCAGAGCCATTCAATTACATTTATGAAGAGCCCTCTAAGTCTTTTTCTTTAACATTACAAAGTGGCTATCCTCTTTTGTGGTTTAAGCGATGCTAGAGACAGCAGCTGAATTACAGGGTTTGATCCTGTAGGTGGATTTAAAAGTAGAGAAGCAAACAGCTTTTTATTCTGCTCACAGCTTTCAGTCAATAACCAAACTTCTTTTTGTCTGTAACTGGGAAAATAGCACTTTCTATTTCCAACTAGGTCTCTTAATTTTACATGTTCGAGCCTCTCAGCCTGTCTCCTTGTCTCAGATGGGAATCTGCACATCTGTCTGCTCACTGATCACAGAGGGAGGTGCATCCAGACACAGCAGGACAGGCAGAGGCGGAAAATCTGAACAGATGTGTGCTGCTTGTGCTTTTTTTTCCACCTTTTTTGTCCAGCTATTTCAACGAGTGTGCATGCAGGTGCCTTGCATCAAATTTATGCACATCTCAGCCTTCTGTCTAACTGAGGTAATTTACAAATAAAACACAAATACTCAAAAATCATTATTGGAATCTGCTGATTTCATGATGGTAATGAGTATTTTAATTTTTTCTCTTCTTATATATATATATATATATATATATATAGACTTGTTTTATTTGCAGGGCAGAATTTGATTTTCTAGGAGCATGGTCAAATTTCTTCTTTTCAATAAATGAGCACAAAACTGTGGACTCAAAATTTCTTTGTTTACTGAAAAAAGCACTAATGTATTACAAACTCTACAAGGTGGAAAATAGTAAAAACTGTCAAAGGAAGCTGATCTACTTTTCTCACCTCATACAAACCAATAAAAGGAGCAAACAAAGGCTGAAAAGTTGTATTTTAGCCAAATCAGTCATTATTCTCTGAAAGAAGTGGGGGGGGGGGGGGTATTGTGTAAAAGTGACCTTTTTCAGCTTTACATCATCATCAATATTTGAGAAATCCTTGAATCTCCAGTGGTAGCCATGTGGAGCTGCCTAAACACTTGCTGGCACAAAGCCCCGCCCATTTGTACACAGCTCCTCCCTGAAGCTCAGTCTGCAGCAGGCACCTGCCCAACAAAGCACCCCTCCCCTGAAGCATTGTTTGAAAACATGCTGAAGTGGAAGTGTCAGAAAAAGTAGGAGGTTTTTAATGAGATAGAGACTAATTTGAAGGTGTTTAAATAGATTATGATGGGAAATCCAATTTATTCTTAATATATTGCAGCATTTTTATCATAACTGAAGGTAACATAGTTACTTGATTGTGATATAGAACTGAACTATGTGTCAGGAAAATACATAATGCACCCTCCCCCATCCTAACACCTAATAAGTATCTCTAGCCCCATCTCCATGGACCCACTTGTACACAGTTCAACTCGGCTCGGTCTTGGCCCCATGCGTCTCCATTAGGTTCCAAGCGCACTCAATCGTGCACAGCAGTGCTATTTCAGAACCTCCTCTCCGGTGGTTCTAAGCGGGTAGAAGCGAGTACAGCACGCTTACGATTTCCACGTAAGCAGAATGCTGCTCCTGGATTAGCTCTGGGACGGAGGATAGGAGTTATTGTGCAAAACTTCCTCCTGGAGAGAGACGCTTTGTTTTGGAATATGAGCGTGCGGCGCGATACAACAACATGGTGAAAGCAGTGATAAAACCATCTAACCTTTTTGGCGATCTTGAGAAAAGCAGAACCTGTAAACACTTCCTGGAGAGAGGTGAAGGAGATGAAGCCGAGCAGATAACCGGGAGGTTTCGACCAAACTGGTCGCCCACGCTTGTGTAACACAAGCACTTGTAAACAGCATCGCAACAATAAATAAAAAGTAAAGTCCAAACAATAAAACCACAATGGCTTTTTTTTTTCTTTTTGCTGCAGACTTTCCACCCACAAGCACATCCATTCACACACAGCACCACGACAAAAACTAAATAAATAAAAAGTGAAGTCTGAACGGTAAGACCACAATAGCTTTTTTATTTTATTTTATTTTATTTTTATTTTTTAACAACAGTTGAAGCCGCTGTGGATGGTCCGCCCATAATCACACCCACAGAGTGAGGGACACACTGCGTGGAGACCATTGATATATATTACTGGATTGGGCTTCACGTGACCTGGGCGTGCTTCGCAAGGGGGATTTTTATGCATTGAGCTAATGCTAACGCTAACCATTGAAATCAATGAGCAGAACGTAGCGCGGTGCAAACGCTTTATAAACGTATAAATAGTTCAAATACTTCATAGATTGTTACAACACTATTACAAGAGCAAAAAGGGCAATGTTTCACAGGTAAATATTATGCATATTTAACCAAAATGAATTATTTTAATTGTAAAACCTGCATGTTAACATTAAAAAGCTTCAACATTCATGTTTAACTTTATTTAAAATCAATTTTATCTGTTCTCAAATATATTATTTACTGATATTAAACATGTAAATGTGGACTTTATTGGATTGTTGACTAGTTAGACTGAAAATTCATAAATTATCATGTAGACTCACTAATGACAGAAAGTAAAAACGTAATGATTGAGCATCATAAACATAAATAGTCACGTTGTCAGACAGGTCGATTTATTCAGATATTGTCTACATCCAGTATTTGTGTGTTTTTTTTTTAACATTTCCAGACAAAAAGGAGAAAGAAAAAGTGTGCCAGCTGTGGGTCAGCTTCAGATACAGCCTGCATCATTGTGAAGTTGAAGAATAATTCTTTGTTATAAAAATTAATTCATTAATCAATGCTTTGTGACATGAAATATTTTTTTTGTTTCTACTGATGTTAAAATTATTGTGGTTTACAACATAAACTTTTGTAAATTTAAGCTGACAGTATAAATACATATATTGTAATGTGTACATTTGCAATTCTATAGTTGTTTTATTGAAATATTTGTTAAACACACGCATACACACACGCACACACACACACACACACACACAC
>NW_013952877.1:158765-160355 GCF_001266775.1 Austrofundulus limnaeus
ATGTTTATATGTTTAAATTCATCTTTCAAGTACACACACACACACACACACACACACACACACACATATACACAGTAAAAATATGTATGTATACTGTATATAAAGAGAGAGCACTATGTACATGTGTACATTAATATACGTTTATACGTTTAAATTCATCTTTCAAGTACACACTTCTTAAATATTAATTTTATTATTTCAAATATCCAAGACTCAGTTCTGATTAATAAATATATGTATGAATATCCAGCTGGTCAGAACTCATTGACTTTTATGAGAAAACACATGTGAAATGCAAAATACTTATTTTAAGCCACTGTTAGTCATTTAAAATTAGTTATTTATTTAAAATTTCCATAACTATAAAATTCGCAATTTCCTCAGCTTTATTTTGATCCATAGTTTGTAAAAATCGAGCAAGAAATAATGAAGTTATAAGAGTTTTTCATCAGGAAGACACCTCACAGTCCATTGACATCCATTCATTTTGTTGAGGCTCCTCAATGCATAACAGAGCTCCAGTGCATGCACGTCAATGTAGCTAGCAACGCGCTAGCCACGCCCAATCCAGTAATATACTGTATATCAATGGTGGAGACGCACACACACCGAGCAGAACCGACCCGACCCGAAGTGAATCGAGTAGAACCGAGTTCATGGAGATGGAGCTTTTGTGACTTGTTGATGTGTTCCTGTGAAAACTACAGAGGTTTCCCGCTGCACTCGATATTTGTTGTCTCGATCAATGTCCTCTCAGTGGAGTCAAACTCTGGTCATCAGGACTGAAAGTAGTTTACACCTCATGATGTCATGATGGCGTTGGCTGCACATTCATGAAGACTTAACCTGTCCAAATTTCTTAATTAATTTCAACAAATGTAAAATGCTGGAGTTTAAAGCATTAACCATTAACTGGTGGTCTCGTATATGAAAAAGTGTAGCTTTCACATAACTTGAGTTTTAATCTCTTTACATTGGTTGCCAGTACATTTTAGAATTCATTTAAAAGTTTTAGTTCTTACCTTTAGAGCCCTGTGTGGTCAAGCCCCAGTCTTTATCTCTGACCTTCTAGAGTCCTACTCCTCTTCTCACAGCCTCAGATCTTCCAGTCAAAGGTTGTTAATGGTTCCACAGACTGATTTCAAGACTATAGAGGGCCTTTAGGGTGGTGGCCCCCAGGCTGTGGAATGTGTTGCCTATGACTTTGCGCTGCCTTGATTGTCTTGATACTTTCAAAACACAAATGAAGACGCATTTGTTCAGATTGACTTTAATATCTTATCTTGTGCTTTAGCACTTTGTAGTTTCTGACCTGTGAAAGGTTCTATATAAATAAGGTTTACTTACTTACTTACTTACTTACTTACTTACTTACTTACTTACTCACTCACTCACTCACTCACTCACTCACTCACTCACTCACTCACTCACTCACTCACTCACTCACTTACTTACTAACTTACTTGCTCACTCACTCACTCACTTACTTACTTACTTACTTGCTTACCTTTTACTTACTCACTCACTCACTTACTTACTTACTTACTTGCTTACCTTTTACTTACTCACTCACTCACTTACTTACTTACT
>NW_013952877.1:161103-175868 GCF_001266775.1 Austrofundulus limnaeus
GCCTTCACAGCAGCTATTTTTAGTTAGCATATAGCTAAAATCTGACGATGGTTATATAATAGCAGCTGCATTCTGGCGTGATAAGCTGTATGTTTTATATTCAATCAACGTATGATCCGATTAGTCGACTAATCGAAAAAATAATTGGTGATTAATCGATTATAAAAATAATCGTTTGTGGCAGCCCTAGTGCCCATATCCAGCAGTCACTGTTGCGAGGGGTGGGCTACATCCTGGACAGGTTGCCAGTCCATCACAGGGCCACAAACAAAAGATACAACCATTCACTCTCTCGCTTAGGGACAATTTACAGTTACCAATTAACCTAACAGTCATGTTATTGGTCTGTGGGAGGAGTACCTGGAGAAAACCCACACATGCATGGAGAGAACATGCAAACACTACCCAGAAAGGTCCCTGGGCCGGGATTTGGACCGATAACCTTCTTGCTGAGAGGCAACAGCTCTACCAACTGAGCCAGTGTGCGGCCCAAAATATGGTCCATGCCCCAAATTTGAAAAAGTGATTTGACATCGAAGTTGCTGCTCATCAACAAAGCGTAGAGGAATTTTATATAATCTGGCCATTTTATAGATGAGGCTATCGTATATGGCTGGCCTGACATGGTTTAAGAATGACTGTAAACTAGCCAACATATCCGTCAGCGCCGCATGAAAGGCTCAGATTTCAAGGAACCTCAGTGTGGTGAGGACTTTACCTGGTACCAGCACACAGCTCCTCCTAGTTTCCCTCTGTACCACTGGGGCCAGTTCAGAGCTGAGTCCCTAAAGAATGGGCCTGGGAACTTTAAATCAGATCATAAACATGTTCCTTTATTCTTCTATGTTCTCCATCAGCACCAAAGCTGCCATTGTTTGCCAATTAGGCACAACTTTATGCAGCTATTTGTAGCCATGTGTCATTGTCTACACCAGGGGTGTCAAACTCCTGTCCTCGAGGGCCGCTATCCTGCATGTTTWASAGDTTTTCTTGCTCCAACACACCTGATTTTGATCGCTGGGTGATTAACAGGCTTCTGCCCAATTTGAAGAGTTAATTCAATCACTGAATCAGGTGTGTTGGAGCTGGAAAACCTCTAAAACATGCAGGATAGCGGCCCTCGAAGACTGGAGTTTGACACCCCTGGTCTACACCTTGTCGACCTTAGGAATCATCACTTGTTTTGAATTATTACCCTGCTGAAAATAGGCCCACCATGTTGGGGAAGATGTCCTGTTGTATGACTCCCTGTTTTCAATTTTCTGTGTTCAGTTCATGTCGGGTCTGTCTGCTCCAAGCTGCTGACTGATCATTTAGCTTCTAGATTTTAGATTTTTACACAGAACATCTCTATTGTTGGGCACAGCAGGTTCAGTGCTCTTCACTGTTCCTATGATAAGATCATGTGAGGTAGTGTTAGTGGTGACCACATCAATGAGCTAAAAGCAGCCGAATGTATCCACAAGATGAAATTATCCCCCCTAATGAGAGTCTGTTGAAGCTGCCTGTTGTTCTGATCACTGCCAACAGGAAGATATGATAAACTATGATAGACCAGCTACGCATGGACATTTTTATCATTTAGTGGTGAAGCATGAGTACGTCAGTGTTTTTGTTAGAATTATGTGGATTATGTTAAAATATATTCAGAATATTTTAGAGGGAGCCTCATTTTCTACCAAACACAATAAACTGAGATATAAAATTCAATTTACTCTCACACAACACATGATTAAAATAAATGCGGACAGTTTTTCTTCCTGTCATGAGTGTTTAACGCTCCTGTTATGTTGGTTTTAACAGCAATAATGTTCCTGAGTCAGTTTGACAGTTTGGGGGCATATTTAGTCATCCATAAGTGTCAGAAACCAAAGAAATCCCCCAAAGTGTAGTTTATACCTCATTATTATCTCTATTACTAACCATTTCAAACAATGTTTAGTGCAGTGGTGTTTTTTTACCTCTATGATTCATTTATTTTTATTTTACCGTTATTTTACCAGGCAAGTCCCATTGAGATCTCAGATCTCTTTTTCAAGGGTGGCCTGGGCCTGAAGGCAACCTATTGTACATGTTTTGGATGATCATGGTTTCATGTGAATAAAAAATGTTTTTTTACTAGAAAATTCAATTTTTTTTATTTTATAGAATGATGTTAATAAATGAGCTATAGTTTTTCTGTCTCTCGCGATCGAATCGAATCCTTCTGAAGAAAATATGAAAAGTGTCCAGGGATATTCTTTCATAAAAACAAATGAATCATCTCAGTTCTTCAGTTAAATTGCAGTTTTTGTAGTAACAATTCTGTCTTTAAACTGCTGTGCATAAAAAAAAACAGTTTAAAAGCAACAAACTAGCCAGAAAGATACGCCACTGAGCACCAAATCCCAATTTTCTTTGTAAATTTTTCAATTTATTTGTGCTTCAAATAAAACAATTACTGTCTAAAATAAAGTCTTGCTTATTTCTGATTTTATACAGTATAGGATAGAAAAAGTGTTTTCCTAGAGCCTGAAGCCCTGAGTGTTGGCTGACAGGCCTCATTTGATCCTAGAGAAGCATGACAAGAAAGAAATGAAACTGTCCAGGCAGGAAAAATCAAATAAGAAAGATGAAATGGCAAGCTGTTGTAGTACAAAAACCAAGTCCCTTTAATGTCCCCCAAACCAGTGTTTCCTCCCCCCACTCTCCTGTCCTCAAAGAGCAGTTATGGCCATCATGCTCAGCGTCGTGATTAAGTGAACTCGTTGCTGTGTAAATGGGATTTTGGCATCAGCAGCCATTCTCCTGTCCAAAGCTTCATTTCTTCAAACCTCAGCTCCCCTGCTAAGTTCAGTAATGGAGCTTTAAATCCCCTCTGTTGTTCGGCCCTCTCTCTTTCTGCCATCGGGTCAGAGCCACGCGTCTTGTGCCACCTTGTTGATAAGGCTCGACTTCATACCGCAAAACTGCACTGATAATTTCTGCTTTCTTCCCATCAGCCATGCATCCCTCCCTTCCTGCATGTTCAGAACGATGGGTTGTATTTCCTAACAAACATCTCTGCAGCCAAGTCTCTCCAACTCCACAAATATGCTGACATTATTACTCTTTTAAAAATGATCCTTTGATGTTTTTTCAGTCTGTTGATGAAAGTAAAACCCCAATTTATTTTTAAATCTGTTTCAGAGGCTTTGTTTTGTCTTAAGTCAGAATGCATTATTCTTATTTTATTTATATGTCTGGTTCCTTAATTTGATTTTTGTGAAAGATATTCTAGTATCAAAGTGATTTATTGAATTGACTCACATTTGTGATTACCAAGGCTCTTTATTACTTGTCAATGTCACATCTACAAATAATGTCTTGATTTTCATGTTGTCTGACCTTTGCTCTTGTTTTGCTTTCTTGTTTCTCTTCAGAGGCCTTCGATCTGGTCTTGCGTCATGGCCGTAACTCCACCCTTGCCGTTCTGAAACTGGAGTTCCCGGGTCTCCTAGCTGGGGCTCAGAGTTCTGTGGGGCAGCTCTTTCTGGACATATCGCTCTACATCCTGGGCTCAGACTCCTCAGTGGACCACATGGTTGAGGCTTTCTTTGGGAAGCTCTTCCCCCTCACATACCGTCGCCTGCTGGGGGGCGGGGGATCCCCCGTGTCCGAGGAGTGTGTGCGAGGAGCCTGGAAGGACTCGGGAGCCTTTGGCCCCTACCCTAAACTCATCATGACTCGTCTGTCTCGCTCACTCCTGGCAACGCGGGTCTTCCTCCAGGCGCTGAACCTGGGCATAGAGGTGGTCAACACCACGAACCACCTGCGGCCGAGCAGGGACTGCGGCCGGGCCCTGCTGAGGCTTTGGTACTGCCCACACTGCCAGGGCCTGCTGAGCCCACCAGCCTGCAGAGGCTTCTGTCAGGCAGTGATGCAGAGCTGCCTGGGGGGAGCGGCGGAGGTTCAGCCTCACTGGAGGAGCTACATCGACGGACTGGGGAAACTGGCAGGAGGCATGAGGGGGGAGCAGGACATGGAGGCTGTTGTTCTTAGACTGCCTTCTATGATTAAACTGGCTCTAAAGCACGCTGCGAACGCCCGCAGTCGCCTCAGCACCCTGGTGAGTATCCAACACCAACACACATGAGCTGTCAGACTGTAGAAGACACTGGATTATAATAAGAGTGTGTTTGAGTTTCTGGAGGTTAATGTGAGACAGAAACATTTTTACAAGTTTTCCTGGAAATAAAGTTTTAGTAGCAGGTTGACCTGAAGCTCCTGTGCTTCCTCTGTTCTTGTCAAGCTGGTTAGAAGGCAGTTTTGCTTGAGGTATTTGGTGATGGGGCTAACAAGAATATGCTGTTTTTCAATCGTCTGGTCTGTTGACAGCCCAGATATGTATTTGTTGGAATAATGATCTTTGACATAAGGAACTGGAAGTCAGAATGTCCAAGTTACAAATAGGGTTGGACATTTAGGGGTGTCCCAATACAACTTTTTCTCTTCCAATGCGATAACGATATTGCAGCCATGCATATTGGCCAATACCAATATCAACCTGATGTGATATCAGAAGAAATCATACAAACCCATCCATCCATCCATCCATTTTCTGTACACGCTTCTTCCTTTTCAGGGTTGCGTGGGTCACTGGTGCCCATATCCAGCAGTCACAGTGCGAGGGGCAGGGTACACCCTGGACAGGTCGCAAGTCCATCACAGGGCCACATAGAGACAAACGAGACAAACAACCATTCACTCTCTCACTCACACCTAGGGACAATTTAGAGTTATCAATTAACCTAACAGTCATGTTTTTGGTGTGTGGGAGGAAGCCGGAGTACCCGGAGAGAACATGCAAACTCTACCCAGAAAGGTCCCCGGACCGGGATTTGAACCGGTGACCTTCTTGCTGAGAGGCATCAGCTCTACCAACTGAGCCACCGTGCCGCCCCATCATACAAACCTTTATTGCTTATTTTGTAACATGGAATGTTAAAACATTTGGCTCAAGTCTAACAGTCAACAACAGTAGGTAAGAGAAATGCTGACATTTATTATTAACCAATGACTTGCTCTTAAACAGAAGAACATTCTGCAAAACAAAATATGTTATTATTATAGAAGACCTTGAAAAATTACCAAAAAAAATCCAACAAAAACAAACTATACTTTTAAAGTGTAAAATAACAATTTAGGATTATTTATTCTCGATCCAAGTGCTGCTGGATAGAAATCCTGGAGTGGACTTCTGGATTGGACTGCTTATACAGAGTTTAGATGCAGGCTGATATAATCTGATACTCTTTTTTTTGGGCTAATATCGGGCCAGTATCCAATATTTATATTGAATCAGGACATCCCTATGGGCGACACTGGCAAAAAAAAAATAATTGCGATTAATTGTGGCATTTAGCCGATGATGATTAATGTGATGAATAATAGATGAAAATTATGGGCCATGAGTTGTACACACAAATACATCATCACGTGGCACTAATTGCAGTAACTGCAAAGTGGCAAATATTGTTGACTTCTTTTCTGATGATTAACTGCACATGATATGGTTTTGCCCAACCTAGTTCCAAGTCAGAAAATTCAACTGGAACACCTCTGAAATTGGACTCAGTATTCTGGAAGTTCCTCACCAACCTTGACCTCAATATGGCTTTCAAGTGTGTGAAAAACTGTAATAAGTACAGTAAATAACTGTTTAATTTCATCAGTTTTTATCTCAGTAACACATACTGAACTCCCTCTGAAAATATATGTGATGTCATAGTGGGATCTGCTTGTATTGCTAATAGCAGTAACCTGGTTGTTGAAAGAACATTTAGCAAATCCTGCTAATTTTTCACTTTGCAACTGGAGCATGGTTTATGCTGCGATTTGGGTGTCTTTATTTTATTTTTTTCTGATTTGTTTGCCTGAATTTAAGTCATTATAGTTTAGGAAGATGAGGAATAATTTTTTTTTTTACAATTTTTTAACGTATTTAATTCAGTTTGATCAGACAGTCAGATGCTCCCAGCACGTTGAAACTCTTTTTTTTCCCTCCAAGCCAGCGACGACCTGATGTGTGTGTTGCAAAAAATCTGTCAGGTTAGTTCGTGGTCCTTGTGTAAAGTCAGAGAAAAGTGCTCATGAAAAATGAAGGCCCTTTTCCTGTTGGAGCCACAGAGCTTGATGTGCTTCTGCTCCCATATAGCTGCTGAACTTTTCACTCTCACACCCTGAATCCCTGCGGTGGCCGGGTTTCCACTCAGAGGCCATCATTTATTAACACACAGGTTGACCTCACTTACTCTGCAGCGGGAGGGGGGCGGCTGCATCCACGAGTTGCAGACTTGAGGGAAAAAAGCTTTCCCGCTCTTCTGTTTGAGATCCTTCTTTAAAATTGAATAAGTTCTGTGTGGATGTGTTTACAGTGAAGAAGCCACGGTTGACTTTACATCATGTTTGTGCAGTCTGGTGCCTGTAGATGGGATTAAAGCTGCCATGACAGCGTATTGTTTCAGTCTGTGAAAAGGTTATGGAGGGTGTGTGTGTCTGTGTGTGTGAGTTTGAATGTAATCTTTCAGAGACACTCTGTCTCCGCGGTGTCACTGAGGGGACAGAGACATTGTTCCTCCAAAGGCTAATTTTGTCTCACCGAGTCACAGGAGATCATCCTAAATTAGGTGACACTCCATCACTTCACCTGAACCAGAATTTGTTTAGAGTTCACATGAATGAACTTGACAATTAAAGGACTTTGGCAGAGTTTTTCTTTTTTACAATGAATATGTATGGAGATCCTGTCTACACTCTGAAGGTTTTTGTAAACAGATTTTCTGTTGTATTTGCATCTCCTTCCACACATAAAAGGAGTTTTTGGGGAGAAAAACAAAACTTTTGAAAAAGGCTTTCCAAAATATTAAAAAATGAAAAACTATTTGTGGTTGATCTGTGTGGACTAAAAATGCAAAGGTTTTCAGCATTAATTAAATATTATGTTGCAACCTAATTCAGTCTATTGCACACATGCTCGTTTTCTATTGTGTCCTAGAAATCTAGACAAATAAGAAGCTTTGTTATTCTTTTCTTTTGTTTGTTTTCGTCATGATCTTGTTTTGAATAAACTAAAGGAAGCTATAAATGTGACAAATAATAAATAAAAGAGCTACAGTTGTTATGAGAAATTAAAGGAAAAAAATTGTATAGGTCTTCTGGACGGGTTCTTCTTTAATGAAACGTTTCGTCTCTCCTCCAAGAGACTTCTTCAGTCTGAGAGTTTCAGGCAAAATTCAGGCTTTTGAGTCCTGCCTCCAGGTGACTGATACTCACATCACATGGCTATCGCTCACAGGTGACTGATACTCACATCACATGGCTATCGTTCACCCTAATTAATACCTTTTGTTAACAGGGGGTGGAGTGATACTGCCAATGGCAGCGCTGTAGCAGGGGGACAGCTGAAAACGTTTCATTAAAGAAGAACCCGTCCAGAGGACCTATACAATTTTTTTTCCTTTGATTTTTTACCTGGATTACTGAGATGCATCAGGACGTTATGAGAAATTCTTTAGCCAAGCTATGAATGTTATTTTTTATATTTTGATGGGTGTTTTTTTTTTTTTTTTTTTTTGATGGGTGTTGTTTTAATTGTTATTGATATAGATTTTATTTTGTCACCTAATGGTGCAGTCTGTGTCTTTTATTATGTTAGAATGTGTAGCACTCAATATGTGTATAAAAGCATAAAAATAATAAAAGTTTAAAACCATAACTGGAGTAGTGCAGACAAGTACTTACTGTAGTTCCTGACCTTATTTATTGCCTGTTTTTGCCCTTTCAACAAGCAACAATGTATGCACGTGTTTTTATTAGTAAAATATCTCACTATCCAGTGAAACATTCTGAAATTATTTACTTAATGTATATGTGCAACTGATTATTTTTTGGAGTCATTCTAATACAAGATGGCCACCACATCCATCTAAAAAGCACAAAAGTATCTATGGGTGTATTCACACCAGCCCTGTTTAGTCCACTTTAATTTAACTCTAGTTTGTTTGCCTGGAGGTGTGAACACATAATCAAATTCTGGTCCGCCTAAAAACATAGGTTTCGGTTCAGTTGAAAAACTCTGGTGCAGTTTGATTGCATGTGTGAAGGCCAAGCTTGTGTGCAAAACAATGTTCTCCACAGTTCCGCCTCACCTTCCTCTCATGCTGAGCTCATTGTTTTAAAATTATTTGTTTGGCACATTTGCCAAATATGAAAAATAAATCCTACAACCCCTAAAATCTGACGTCACTACTAGAGATCGACTGATACAGGTTTTTGAAGGCCGATACCGATACCGATTTTTTAAACATCAGTCTAACCGATACGCCAATATGTGCGGCCGATATTTTTTGGCCGATTCTTGAAGCCGATACTACTTTTTCTTCCTCCATTAACATGATAAAAATAAGAATGATAACAAATGTTACACAGGCACATTGCCTCCATGCCACGCCGCATTGAAGCAGTCATTTCTGCAAAATGATTCTCGACCGAGTATTGAGTGCATAACTGAACATAATTATTTGAAGGTTGACTGTTTTTTGTAATAAAAACACTTTTCTTTTATTGGTCGGATGAAATATGCTAATTTTTTTAGAGAGGGATTTTTGATTTTTCTTTATCTTTTTGCCAAAATCATCAATATTAAAACAATAAAAGGCTTGAACTACTTCGGTTGGTGTGCAATGAATCTAAAATAAAGTATATGAAAGTTTAATGTTTATCATTACATTACAGAAAATAATGAACTTTATCACAATATGCTAATTTTTTGAGAAGGACCTGTACAAGCTTTTTTATGTAACACTTGCCTCTCCAAATTAAAAAATAAATACTGTCACCAGTTGTCATTGCGGGCATCTCCAACCTGCATCAAACTCATCTGAATATTGCAGCAGACATCTTCAACCCATCTCATGAGCATTAGAACTCTATTCTAACATCTGCACAGGGGCTCCCAACAAATCAGGCTGTGGACAACAAAATCATGTGTACAACCCAAGAATACAGTTTAACAAGCTGTTAACACAAAAATAAGCTGTGATTTTCAAAAACTGCAGGCTCACAGCTTGTTGAACACTTGGCTGCAAACACACACAGTTCAGTACAACTGCAGAGAATTCACATATTTTCTCCTAATTTTGAGACATTTCCCCCTAACTAGTCTACCAACTGTCACAGGTCAGTGAGATAGGACCTTCAGAGTTGCATATGATTGTATATAAGAGCTTACGAGGTGTGACATCTTCCTCTCTCCTGTCTCCTGTGTGAACTTGAAACGTGTTCCTCTGCTGGAGAGATGACCACTCATCGTGTGCCTGCCCACATTCTGGCATGTTAACATTTATTTCCTCCATCCGGCGCAACTCCTCTGTGAATCAGCCGGTGTTCAAAGAGATGGCGAGGGCAGCCAAGAGGCCCGCTGCTCGAATCTATTCCCCTGTCGGCTTCCCACCTCTCCACTGGAGTTTCAAACCGTCCACCTCCATCTCTCACCCTCAACATCCCTCTTCTTCTCCCGCTCTTTCATCCCCTCATTTATTTCCTTTCCTCTCGTTTTTGCTCTCCACTGGAGAGAAGATGCATGATTTATGAAGCTCTATTTTTACCAGTTACCAAGGAAAGAAGAAGAGGAAGAGTGACAAAGAAAAGGAAGGGAAAAAAGATAAAAGACGAGGGAGGTGGGGACGGGGTTGGGATTGTGAATGTGAGCCCAAGGGGGATGAGGACAGAATAGTCTGGAAAATACATCCATCACCCGGTGACCCACTCGTCTGAAAATGAAGACAGGAAGTACGTTGAGGCTGAAACATGACGGAGCTGATCAAGATTAGTGGAGGAATACTGAAGACAACGAGCAATGCTTCAAAACACGTTCAAGTCCTCAGTTTTGAACCAAATATCCCAAGCTTCTTCAAGGTTTTCTGTGGGTAATACATCTTCAAACAGCAATCTTAGCTTTTGTTTTTCAAATTGTTCTCAACAGATCTCAAGCAGATCAAACCACAGCCAACTTGTTGCTTCAGAGAAAAACAAAAGCACTGATTCATTATTACTTCATTATTACTTCATTAACTGAAGCACAGGAGACAGCTGTGAAATGGAAATACAACCAGAGCTTATTTAAAAATGCTGTAACATTTCATCAATGGTATGTCTCAAGTTAATTTTTAATTCATACAGTAATTCATATGTAATGAATCTGTTTAATCTGATTCAGAAAAGACAAACTGTCCTTCCTAAAAAGCTCACAGGTTGATTTATTTGGACAGCCAATATCTGAGCATTTGACTTAATTATATGAAAGAAGTTGTTTTACTGTTTAGCTCGTGAGGGTTTTCATCTTGTTAACACGCTTAACTGAGAAACACTAGTTTGTTTAGTGAAATATAGCTTTCAGAAAATGGCAGAATATTTACAACATAATGAATTTTATTTCTAAATAAGTAAAGATCACCACTGAAGTGCTAGAAATGCAATTTCACATTAAATGTTTTCTACTAAGAAGTGTTTTTCATTGCACTTTCCTTTTTTAATCAAATTTATTCATTTCATTTAAAAAAAACAAAAGACATTCACATACAACAACAACAAAAATATACAAATCAAATAAAATGAAAGGTAGCAGCAGAAGAAAAAACCTTATAATATCTGCTCCATCGCCATGCTACACATCTCACAGATAGGCTACCCTTGTTTCATCTGGATTCTAACACCTTTAACCAAATCCAACATGCATCTGCTTTTGACGGCTTTTTTACAGCTTCGCCTGAAAAATCCTTGAGGGAGAACTGTGAAATCAATTTTTCATCATGTCTTCCTAAATTTAATGCTCGAGAAACAAACGCTTTGTTTTGAATTAGACACTCATCTGCACACGATCTACGGTTGTTAAATTTAAATTCTCAGCTCACAACATTTTAGTCATCTGAGCTTCTAAATTTGCTCTGAAACATGAACTAAATCTGAACAGTTCCTGTAGTTGCGTATGTTCGAATGCAATGCTTTAGCTGCGTTGGATAAGTCTGTTCTACAGGTCTAAATACAGCAGTTCATCTCATTACACTGGGTTTGAGTCACATTTCAACTCTCCTTTGGCAATTTACAGCCACAGGGCTCATGTAGCCCCAAGTTTCTTTAGAAGCTGCCCGAAGCTACAAGTTTGAAAATAGTTCAGCTACAAGTTTGAAAATAGTTCAGCTTATTAAAAATTAATTGTTCTTTATCGAATATGCTTTGTATGAATTTATACATTACTATAATAGCCTGGTCAGAACTTGTTTCTATGTTTCACCTTAGCAGACAAAAGGCAGGTCAACAGTTGTTAGCTAACAGTGTGATGTCTCTGGGTACACTGTGCCACAATACGAGGAGAACAGCTTTACAAGAGATTTATTGTCGGCAGATGTGTGAAAGCAGCTCCAGGTACGGCAGGTACAGAGGGACAAAAAGGGCACAGCTACAGGTGGTCAATGCAAACATGATTCAACAAGACATTGCTGCTCCCCTAAAAACTAAACATAAACTAGATGTGCTTCAGTTTGTTCAAGATGTTCAAGATTCATGTCAGACAAATGGGTGGTAAATGTGAGAAACCAACTTTATTATTCCCTCCTGAGGCATTTGTCAATATAACGCAGCACATTGTTCTACCACGAGCCGTGATTCTGCTCTCACAGTTTCCTGGATTGAAACTCACAAAGCAAATCAATTATTGACAAACAGTAGAACTACACTGAACAATTATCTGTGCAGTTTTAATATAATAAACACCTAAAATCCATGTCTCTGACCTTATAGCCTGGGCTAACAGCCAGATGAACTGGCTGTTTCAATAAAATTGTGAAGAATGAAATTTGTGGATCTTTATGATAAATTACAACAACATTTAAAAAGTATTTGCCCCAAAAACATGGCATGGTTTTTGTTTACTTACTTACTTACTTATTTATTTATTTACTTATTTATTAATTAATTTATTTTTATAGAGGTGACGTTAAACAGAGACTAATGTTTTTTGCTTTAATATGAGGCAAACAAATGTTCTTCTGTTATGGTTAAATTAGAAGAACTCAAACAGTAAATCTCACAGAAAGACTCACAGCAAGCGCATGCCGCAGCGAGCTCCCATCACAGCAGCCTCTCAGGAGGAGAGAGTTTAGTCACTCACACAAAGTTGGACAGATCTCTTCGATAACAATATTCTGACCATATATTTGAAATAAAGCTAGGTTTTAGCTCATCTTCCCATGAGCAAGCAGAACCTGGGGACCCTGGGTCAGACTCTCCAATCTCTGGTGCCGAGGTCATTGAGGTGGTTAAAAAGCTCCTCGGTGGAAAGACACCGGGGATGGATGAGATTTGCCCGGAGTTCCTTAAGGCTCTGGATGTGTGGACATCGGGAGCAGTTCCCCTGGAATGGCAGACTGGGGTGGTGGTCCCCTTATTTATAAATGGGGACTGCAGATTGTGTTCCAACTATAGGGGATCACACTTCCAAGCCTCCCTGGTAAGGTCTATTCAGGGGTCCTGGAGAGGAGGGTCTGTCGGATAGTCGAATCTCAGATTCAGGAAGAGCAGTGCTGTTTTCATCCTGGTCGTGGAACACTGGACCAGCTCTACTCCCTCAGCAGGGTCCTGGAGGGTGTATGGGAGTTCGCCCATCCAGTCTACTTGTGTTTTGTGGACTTGGAGAAGGCGTTCGACCGTGTCCCTCAGGGACTCCTGTGGGGGGTACTCAGGGAGTATGGGGTACCAGGCCCATTGATACGGGCTGTTAGGTCTCTAGTTACAAAACTAACAACTTCTACCCATATAATGATTAAACCTTTTAACCGCTTCCTGATTACACCCCTGAAGGTGGTAACTTTTATGTCAGACATCAGAATATCACCTGCTTTTGTTGATGCTAGATAGAGAACACATGGTAAATGGACTGAACTTATAGAGCACTTTAGTCCCTAGAGACCCCAAAGCTCTTTAGACTTACAGATGTTCACACAGTGATGATGGTAAGCTACATTGTAGCCACAGCTGCCCTGGGGCACACTGACAGAGGTGGGGCTGCCATGCACCAGTGCCACCAGACCCTCTGACCACCATCAGTAGGCAAGGCAGGTGAAGTGTCTTGCCCAAGGACACAACGATTGAGACGGCTGGACGGGGGATCAAACCGGCGAATTTCCGGTTCTTTCTTCCTTCTTTTAGTCAAGAGAGAAGAATTCAGATACTAAAAGCATAAATTGATTTTGACTTGTGTGCATCATCAGTCATTTAGATCCTGCTCACTTACATTTACAAGTCGAAGATGGGTCTTAGAACTGCTTCCTAGTGTCTGACATTATTTTTATTTTACCTGCACTAAAACAGTGATTAGTAAACAGTTTTATCTACATGGACTGAATTTCAGCAAACTACACTGAACTACAAGAGCAAAGCAAGCAATTTTCATTTAGTTTTTAAGTGTGATCCATCCATCTTCTTCCACTTATCGGTGGGCAGGTTGCAAATGTAACGCATTCAGGAGAAAAAAATGACACTTATCTTTCTATCAAAGAACTCTGCTTGAACTTTTTGAGAGTTCCAAGGTGTTCTGAGGCTAGAGAGGATATATTAAAATCCACTGGGTGATTCCTGGGGTCTCCTCCCAGAAATACAAAATACTTCCAATGGGAGGTGACCAGGAGGCAACAGATGCCTGAACCACTTCAAATGACACCTCCCAGAAGCGGCTCGACCCCAAGCTCTCCCTGGCAGAGATGACAGAACTCCTTGCTTTATCTGTAAGGGCTGAGCCTGGCCTACATATTGAAGAAACTCAATACAGCCGCTTGTATCTGAGGGATGGACCAGTAAATCCAGAGATTTGCCTTTTGGCTCAGCTCCTTTTTTACCGCAGCAGCTCTGAACAGCTTTCTCATCTCTTGCTGTACTTTGCCATCACTCATGTAAAAAACACAGATATCTGAAGTTTTCTGCTTTACACAAAGACTGATCCCAAACCTGAAGCTTTCAGCATCTGATATGAACGTCTAACACAGGTTTTTTTGTTTGTTTTTTGCTTTTTCCATCCCGTGGTCATAACAGCTAAACAATTAAAGGTAAACATGTTTAAAATAACTGAGGAAATGATCCACTTTCTTTTGAGTTTGCTTTTGGCATCTTAACAGTTTAGCTGAAGTGATTTAAATTTGCTTTGTCATTTTTAATCAAACAGTAAAGAAAACCATATTTTAAACATGATGAAGATTTAGTCAAAATTACTTTTTGTTCAACCCAAAAGTAACAAAAGGGAGATAAATTTAAGATAGTCACATAATAGATTTGACAAATGAGACTTTTCTTTTAAAGGATATTTTCAAATAGTTTCAGATGAAATGTGTAGTGTGCCATTTACTTTTTTTTCTGCTGGTGATAATTCATTGAGGAGAAGGAGGAAAAGAAGAAGGCCTAAGTGCTGACTCAGTTCTTGTCCTGAGCCTCGACTCCCCTTCAACACAAGCAACACCCACCAAATACTCTCCAGTATGCTGCTGCAGCTGTGCAGGGCACCACGTTTGCTCACTAGAAATATTCCTGTGATCCGGATAAAAGTAAACACCTGATCGTACACTTGTTCTGTGCATGTGGACTTCTCCATTGATTTGTTTGGAGTTGACATTGTTTAAACACAGAACCTGAGATGCCGCTGTTTCAAAGCATTCAGCTGTGTGTGTGTGTGTGTGTGTGTGTGTGTGTGTGTGTGTGTG
>NW_013952877.1:177497-179444 GCF_001266775.1 Austrofundulus limnaeus
CACCCCCCCTTGTGCCACAAAGTCCCCCACGGCTTCCTGGGGAATGCACGAACACAAAAAGACGAATGCAGCTCCGATCACATTAATCATGGCCCCCGGGAGCAGCGGCACCAGCTCCAGGCACACAAGAACCAAAGCATTACATGAGAGGAAGCTGAGGGAGGAAAGAATGAGGTGGTAGAGACAATAGAATTGTGTTCTCTGTGTGCGTGTGTTCTTGTGGTTTTCCTGACGTACGTGGTGGAGGAGTGTTGGTGGAGTAATTGGGGATGTTGTGGTTAGTCAGCGCTCCGTATCAGAAGAGTCAACCATCTGTTTTTGTTTCGACTGCGAGTGAACAAGCTTGTTAAATGCTGATCAAATGCATAATTTGGCAAATATCAAATAAACTGCAAAAACAGACCCTTCTTGTCTGCAGTCTAATTTAGATAGTGTTCAGTGGTTTGCATTATGAGCATTGCATTTTTTTTTTGTTTCTCTTCATCATCCTCTGCTTTCTGACTGACTGGGGAGAAGTGCCTGAGCTCACTGAGCTGCTCAGTGAAACTGCTGCTGTTTTAAAAGTCGGTGCGATCACCAATAGTTTCACAAATAGTCTGATATGGTATTCCTTCAGTCTTAGTGAAACCGTGTTGGGCCTTGCAGTTATTTCATTGCATTCAGGTGTGACTGATGCCATTATTTATCTTTTAGTGACAAAACGTTGGCCTAATTGCTTGATCAACTGATCGATTGCCTCTACCTCTGACCTATAGGGAGGATCACCGTGTCGTCACGATCATGTGACCCGATTTAAAACCTCGCAAGTGGGCAGAAAGACAACATGAGCCATTTAGCTTGATATGTGCTTTGCTACATACTGTACATCCCTTAATTCACAAATTTCAACAAAAATTGTCCAAAAGTGGTTGTGGTTGAATGCACAAACAATTTTAGGGAGCACGCCCTGCAGAGGTGTGACAGTGCACTAACAATATTTACAATAAACTGCAGACAGAAGTGGGTTTTCTTTGTACTACTCACCCTTTTGCAGCATGTTGAAGCAAAAGCACCAACAGCCTAGGTCAGAAGGAAAATGTGTTTATTCTGTATTTCAGACAAAGTGTGATCATGCAGACACTGCATGATAAGTGCATGACTGAGCCGACATCAGAGTTTCCATATAAACATAAAATTCACATTTGTTGCTCCTTTTCCGTGCACAATTCAACCAAAAATAACATCCATATCATCTTGCAACACACTCACTCAGCACATATGGCAGTTTGGGTCAAAATGCAGTCATTTTAAACCAACAGGACAGCAGTTCACCATGTCCCCATTAGGCACCCTTTCCTGTTATAAAACTACAGCAGATTCATGTAAACACATTTTATTGTTTTTTTGTTTGTTTGTTTTCCACAATAAACATTGAAAAAAAACATAAAAATTTCTAGGGATGGTCTTGTGTAAACAGGATCTGTGTACAAACGACCAAACTAGACTAAACAAGTGGCTCTCGACAGTGGTGGGCATCGCTAACACAAAAATTAGCTCCGCAATTTCTAAAGCAGTGATTCTGAGCGCCACCTTGAGGGCCTCAAAAGAACAACAGTTTTTAACTTTGGGCCACAGAGGGCCGTGGGAGCGCATTGATTTTGAACAAGGTGCAATACACTTTCTCACCACTAGTAGCGGTAGTGCGCCACTCAGTTGTTTAACAACTTTTTTAATATGAAGAAGAAGAACCTTAGAAACCTGCCGAGAGAATGGAAACATCAGTAAGTAAATGACCAATAAACTTCTTCACTCTTTTAAATGAAAAGTAGAAGCAAAAATGAAGGTAACCCATCAAAAAAGACCAAAGTTTGTCACTAATATGAAGAGCAGCTTCTGTTTTTACCATGCAATATTTTAAAAGTACAAACCATTATTAAATACAGTTGCAGATACAGCTATATTTTAATT